>NC_056502.1:48582685-48586362 GCF_014905685.2 Nematolebias whitei
ATGCTCATATTTTGGTGTGATTTCAGCCAAGAAGTCAGAAAACTCATTTATGAAGTCCTTAGATCGAGGTGGGCGGTAGACGAGTGCAAATAACGTTGGATGTGAATGTCCGAGTTCAAAGACGCTCAGCTCAAAGCTGGCGAGGGAAACTGGGATGGGCAGTTGTTTACAGTCAGTCAAAAGTTGATTTGAATATTGTTAATAATCCACCACCGCGCCGGCCTGATGGACGCGGGGCGTTAAAACACAGACTGTTCGGTGGCAGTAATTCCGTCAAGGCGCTGGACTCACCCGGAGACATCCAAGTCTCTGTGATGCACAAAAAGTCCAACTTGTGCTCTTGAAAGTAATCCCTGAGGATAAAAGTTTTGTTGGTAACAGATCTTGCATTGACCAAACACATCCGAATACTGTCTAAAGTGGAGCCAGCAGCGGTGGAGTTAGCGCGCGCTAATGGCAGCAGGTTTTCAATAACAGCCCCTCCAGGTTGGTCCGAGCAGTGCACCGGCCGAAAACTCCCATTGTTTACCTGGTCCTGGCATGTGGGAAGCTGGCGATGTAAACCATGACCACCAGCTGAAGAGGAAGATGCAGCGCGCAGAGCTTTAAGCTTCACCAGCTGACCAGCACATTTTCCCCGGCGTCTGAAGCGATGTCTCCAGGCAGACAGGTGGAGAGCGCAGTGGAGGTAAACTGGCACGTCCGCCAGCAGGCGGGGGAGGGGGGGGGGGGGGGGGGGCCAGGGGTACGCTAAAAATGGTCAAAATAAGCGACATCAGTGACAGAAAAATGAAGATCCAGAAGCTGCTGTCGGTCATACATCAGGAGTGAATTTATGCCACAGATAAAAAATGAACAAAACAAAAATAATCCGAACACCATCAGCAGAGGTGAACCATCAGAGAAACTGAGACGTTTATTTTCCAAACATAACGTCCCAGTGGCTTTTAAACCCCAAAATACATTACGGCAAAGACTGGTTCATCCCAAAGATCCAGTCCCCCGGCACAAACAGAGTAATATTGTGTATGCTGTTCAGTGTCAGGAGGGCTGTGATCAGTCTTACCGGGGAAACTAAACAGCCACTGGCCAAAAGGATGGCCCAGCACAGAAGATCAACATCATCAGGCCAGGACTCTGCGGTCTACACTCATCTCCAGGCCAGCGGTCACTCTTTCAAGGATGAAGATGTTCACATCCTGGACAGAGAGGAACGATGGTTTGAGAGAGGAGTAAAGGAGGCCATCTTTGTGAAAAGAAATCATCCATCATTAAGCAGGGGTGGAGGCCTCCGGGTTCAACTGTCCCCCTCTTATGCCCCTTTTCCACCGTCACGGCGCGGGTCGGATATTTCCGGGTTGAAGCGCGTTTGAGGTCTTTCCACTGTTCCAGAAACCGGCTCGCCTCGCTAAATTCTGGCCCGGCTTCTCAAGGGTTCCGAGCGAGCCGCGCCGTGACGTCAGAAACACTGTCGGTCACTGATTGGTCGGGGGGAGGAGTCTGAGGAGTCTTTCCAAACAACCCGATCCACCATTTTTTTCTCTACCGCTTGCCATTAGCGATAACACGAGGAGCGTATCTTTTAGTATTTTGAAGCTATACAACAACAATAATATCAAAGCCGTGGTCAAATGTAGAAGTGCAGGTGTTGTTGTGCTTGGTGGCTGACGAAAAAAGTCAAAGCGAGCTAGATGGAGGATTGGAGGGTGGTTTGGACAAGACTACTGCTCTACTTGAATCATTTATAGAAGATGGTGAGTGTTTTCTACTTTAAACATATTTTAAGTTACTCATCCCATCGGTTCTGAACATATTTTTAACTAACAAAAGAGGCTGACGCCATAATAGAACAACGTCGGTGCTACGATGCTAAGCTAATTTGCATAAATGCTAACTGTCCTCCGGTCCCGTTTCTCACTGTATTTGATCCAGAACGTCTTTCAGCGCGTGATGGTTCATCTCTAAACTCCACATTAAACCCTCCAAGCCTCCCGGCTCCTGCTCCTGCTCCATCAGAGGAGTCTGCACCTGACAGAGCTCCATCAGAGGAATCTACACCTGACAGGTCTCCATCACAGTCCAGCTGCACCTCACAGAGCAGCACAACGCTGCAGCTTCTGTGCTCGGTAAGATGCAACATGTTCCACATCAATTTATTTGTGCCGATAAGGACTTGATTTATTTTATTTTTAAAGTAAAAAACTAAAATGTTGAATAAATACTGAATTGGGATGAAATTATGTACACAGGGTCCCAGTTACAGACAACAAAACGTAAAATAAAAACAGTAATAAGATCTAAGATATGAATTAAGAAAAATATCAACTAGAAAACATCTACTAATAAAACACTAAGCACTAATAGCAGTAAACAATCAAAACAATATGTCAAACAGCAACATGAACTAGAGTTTGTGCAGCCTCATGAATATATAACACTGTGAAGAATCACATCGTGTAGCTGCTGATCAGTTTCATGTTGCTGCTGATCAGTTTCATGTTGCTGCTGATCTGTTTCATGTTGCTGTGTTCATTCGTGCTCATCTGTTCACACAGACTCATGTCCGTGCTGCTGTTCTGCGTATTGTGTTTAATGTTTTTATGCTATTAGAGCTTATCATATTTTTAGTTGATGTTTTTATTAGTTCATATCTTAGATCTTATTACTGTTTTTCTTTTATATTTTATTGTTGGATGTAACTGGGACCCTGTGAACATAATTTTGATCATCCACCACATGGACCACATGTGGTGCGAATGACAAAGAATATCTGCATCTGTATAATACTTTCTGATTCATATATCCATTATTATCATTTTCATTATTTTTAAATCAATTTATTTTTCATTTTCTTATTTGATCAGTTTATTATTATTAATATATCTATTATAGCTGTTAGCTGCACCTTTCTTTGTTTAATGCATTTATTCAAAAACAGTATGTAGCTTGAATTAACCACCTTTTTCTTCTTTCTAGTGAAGAGAAAGAGAAAAGAGTCCAGTAAAGAAAAGTCTTATTCCATCACTGAATGAACATGAAGAACTGAAGCGGACACAGCAGGAACAACACTTGTGTCTTCTTCTGGATGAAGCCCGTGAGACAAGGGACAGACACAATCATTAGTTGGACGCAGTAGCTTTTATTTTTCTACATTTTTCACTTCTTACTTTTCCTATTAAACAATTTTTTTCTTAAGTGGTGTCCTTGAACATTAAATTTCCTAAACAAATTTTACAATGTTAAGTTCATATAGTGTTTGTTTAAGTTCATACTGGAATTGAGAAGAATTTCCAGTTGCATTTGATCTTTAATGGATCCTAAGAAAAGATTACTAGAATCTGCTCAACTGTTATTATGTTATAAATGTTTTGTTTTAGGATGAAGTGACACAAAAACAGTCAAAAATTCAGAAAGGACGGTTATCAATTATCAGTCATCAGTTATCTTTTAGCAGTTATCGTTTATCGTCCGTACAACTGTGGCCCGAGAGATTCAGCTGAAAGTCCTGGTGCACCTTTTATTTGAACCTGCAGAGATTTGAACAGCTGATCTGAAGCAAACAGGCAGGAGTTCACCTGAACTGACCACTCCTGCTGTTTGATGGTCTCCTCCTTCGCCACCCGTCCATCCATCCATCCATCCATCCATCCATCCATCCATCCATCCATCCATCCATC
>NC_056502.1:48586372-48592724 GCF_014905685.2 Nematolebias whitei
ATCCATCCATCCATCCATCCATCCATCCATCCATCCATCCATCCATCATCCATCATCCATCCGTCCATCCATCCATCATCCATCCATCCTCTTCTGCTTCAGGGTTGTGGGAGCAGCATCTTCACCAGGGAGGCACAGACATCAACAGCCACCTCTTCAGCTCTTCTAGGAGCCCATGGTGTTCACAGACCAACTGACTATTTATTAATTAATATCCTGATGCTGCTCAATAATCCAGGTAGAAAAATCTAAAAAGTTAAGTCTGGTCCTCTGGACATTCACAAAACAAACTACAGTTCATAATAAATAAACTAAATGTTTTTTGTTAGTTTTGTTTTTTGAATGTCCAGAGGACCAGACTTAACTTTTTTAGATTAATAAGTAATAAATTTATGTTTTAATTTAATGAAAGACAAATCTTTAAAATTCAAGGACAAAATTTAACCTAATTGTTTTCAAGTCTGTATCTTATTGTAAAAGCAGTTTCAAAGATTACAGCACAGTGTGATGTTTTGCAATTTTAACATGAACCTTGTGCATATCTGTAAATAATAAAAGTGAAGATATTTTTAATACATCTTTATTGTAAAAATCTATACTAAAATGAAAAACACATGGGTTTAAAGCAGCAGGAAGGCAGTAAGGTAGGATTATGAATCAGGTTTATAAGTTACAGCTCATGAGGTACTCCATTAGAGCATGACATCTCTTCCACAACATCTTGTGAAAGTCTTCAGGGTGTTCTTCTTCTAATACGTTTAGTGGTGGCTAGTAAGTAGCTTAAGGGAGCACTACCGCCACCAGGTGGTAAGACGAGTTGGATTCTAGTCCCCGCCTACAGAGCTGGTCCAGAAATGTACATGGAAACACAACAGACCCGAACCGATCTGAACCAACCCGAACTGATCTGATCCGCTCTGTGACGGTGGAAAAGGGGCATTACAATGCTGTGATTGCTAGTATCACTCAGCCCTCTGTGAATCGTAAACAGCCATCAGGTGCTAATGATCCATTGTTAGGCTGATGGTCCTTCTTGAGCATGTGATCAGCTGGTTTTGGTTGTCAGCAGCAAACTGGTTGATCCACTCTGAGAAGGTGCTATTTAAGAGACTGAGCTGAATACAGCACCTCAGACTGAGGAAGTCTCTTGGATGAGAGACGAAACGTTTCTATATTTTTTTGCTTTGTTTTGGGTTTTTTGGGGTTTTTTTTTTTGAATGTCCAGAGGACCAGATTGAACTTTTTTGGATCAGCAGAGGTGGATTGCAAGCTGTGCATATGGGCGCCATCTTACCAAATAAAGGGAAACCTTCTGAAAAACTGGTTTCCAGACAAAGCTACAAGTTAACGTGAACGCTGTTGATAAAAATAAAATTAAAGAAAGACAAAAGTGGAAATTAGGAGCCTACAGTGTTAAAACACATGAAAGAGTATGGATTAGTTTTTTTTTTTTTCCCATCCAGCTTTGGGTAACAGAAATAAAAAGACCAGAATATAATTATTTTAAACTTTGGACCACACATGGGCAACATACAGTCCATGATGCCAATCCTTCGACAATCTTATCCCAGTCCATGTTTTCATATGAAAAGCAAACACATTTATAAAATTAGATTATGAAAACCATAATATAAATAAAAGAAGGGTCTAAATGAAACATTCTGGATTTATACTTTTAGATGGTCATGATGTTTTGACTCTTTTTTTTGTGTGTTTTTTAACAGCCTGGAGGATGTTTGGTTTCTGCGTGACTTTAATCATGAAGCATTAATATTTCCTAACTGTGGGAGAAATGAGCTGTCTGATTGGAGTTAAATCAGTCATTAAAAACATCTATCACCTGAGGAATGACCTCACTGCACAGATGAAAATCCATCAGCAGCACACCAATAAACAGGCAGCCATTTCTATAATGAGTAAATACTCATTATAGTCATACCAGAGGCAGTCAAATCTCTCTGTCTAGATAAGAATTTTGAAAAAGTGAGTGGATGGGATTGCCTCTGATATCCACCTTTAGAATGCAGCAGAGGGTCTGTGTTTGTCTGAAATACAACGTGCAGCAATGGAAGAGGCAATGCATCAAAGTGACAGGAGGGGTGTTCACAGTTCACACATGCACTGAGACAAAACAATGGGGCAGAAGACCAGAAGGTGTCAAAGATGGATCGATGATACCTGAAAATACAAGATGAGTCTCTGGCATGAAGTTTCTTTGATTTTAAATCAAATGTAGTAATGATGTAAGCATCTGAGTGTGTTTATATTTGCTTATGTTAGCAAAATATCTCATCAACCACCTTCACAGATTTTATTGAAACCCGAAAATGTTATTATTAAATGTACTCGTTGCATCTATAACTGATTTTGAGGCAACCTGACCTCAGATGCTAAGCAACTTAAACTCAAAAATGACTGGACCGGTCAATTCCACATACAGTATATGAACCATGAAGCCCTGCTAGAGTAATCTTTTTATTTTTCATGTTTTACAGCATGTCAACTGACAATACGCTAACAGCCTTTGGCTCCAGAATCATCAGATGTGCTTTTAATGAGCAACTTTTTAGGGCTTCTTTTCATGTGATGCTTATTTTGCTGAAAATAAAATAAAATCTTATAATCTAACTAACTTAATAAAGAAAAAAAAAGCTGTGGGTAATTTAAGGCAAACACATTTCTTTTGACAGATATGAATATGTTTATATTTGTGGGTGTAGTGTCCTAGGATCATTTGGCTTTTTTTTTTTCATTCAACTTTATTTCTACAGGTTAATCCCATTGAGGCTCAGGGACACATTTACAAGAGAGACCTGATTTTAACAGTGATGACAACAGTGCCTAACAAAGACAACAATAAACAATCATAAAGGATTCATACAAATCAAGAATAACAAGTGAAAATAAAATGGTATTAAAAAAATTTAACCAAAAAACAGCTAGGTTGTAAGGTGACGTAGAATATAGTAGTCACTTGTTTATCGCATACTAGTACTAGTACTGTAAATGTGTAAACTAGTACTAGTACTAGTTTATCTTAGTACACACACACACACATATATATATATATATAAAGACATTTTAAACCCTTCCCACTCTCTTGCAATATTCTAAGCAATATTTTTAAACTGGGCAGCACGGTGGCGCAGCGGGTAGAACTGATGCCTCTTAGCGAGCAGATCCCTGGATCAAATCCCGGTCCGTGGGCCTTTCTGGCCGGACTTTACATGTTCTCTCTGTGCATGCGTGGGTTTTCTCCGAGTACTCTGGTTTCCTCCCACAGACCAAAAACATGCATGTTAGGCTGATTGGTGACTCTAAAATTGTCTTTAGGTGTGAGTGAGAGAGTGAATGGTTGTTTGTCTCATTTGTCTCTATGTGTCCCTGAGATGGACTTGCGACCCGTCCAGGGTGTACCCCGCCCCTCACACAGTGATTGCTGGACATGGGCACCGGCGACCCCCGTGACCCAAAAATGGAAGAAGTGGGTAAAAGATAATGGATGGATTGATGTTTCTGAACACTCTAAAAGAGCACAGAATGTCATGATTTCCCTCTCTGTGTCTCTGCTGCTCTCAGGCACCTGCAAGCATTCTTGGCCACACCCACTTTCCCGCTCTACACAGTGAACAGCTGTTCAGCTGATCAGCTTCAGAAGGAAGCATATCCTGTAGCGGGCTGCACAAAAGTGCAGAAGGAAGTTTTTTCTGTAGCTGTGGGCTGCACAAAGGTGTAGCAGGCGCTAAATAATTTAAAAATAAGTCATTTTAAATAAAAATTCCATGCCGATCATGCCGCTCATCCATCAGTCAGCTGATTGCGTGTCATGTCCAATATTATTTTGAAAAACTGCGATGGAGTGAGTCCGCAAGAAACAAACCGAGACCAACTCGGTTCTTGTCTGGTTCGGGTTAACTTCCCCCACTGCCTGGCTCAGCTCTGTTCTGGTCCAGTTCTGTCAGGCTCCTCCTCGGCTGACAGCAAACCCTGCGGAGAGGGCCGGTCCTTCGATGAGAAGTAACCGGCTGCCTGCTGAGGCTTTTGAATCCTGGCCAACCAACCAACAACAGAAACTGACTGTATTTGAAAGTTTGACTCTCTTAAACATCAATTGACATCCCCTCCCCCCAAGGCCAGACAGAACTTAATTTACCCAGACTCTAGAGCAAAGGATTTTTATTTATTTATGTGGCAATAGGAGATGCCAGCTGTGTTATTCAATAATAATAATATTAGTTATTCAAACATCAGGTTTGAATAAGCCAAACGAGCCCAGAAGTTTGTTGTTTCCAAGAGAATGCAGGATGGAGCTCAGCTTCAAGGAACTCTTATGATGCCTTTGGGCATGTTAACTAGATAACAATTTCAGTTGGTCTCTCTGAGAACAAAGATCTTTACAAGGACAAGATTCAGCTGTTCACCTCCACCTCACAGATAAGGGACACTCTTTTGAGGACCAAAATGTGCACATTTTGGACCGAGAACACAGATGGTTTGAGAGGGGGGTGAAGAAAGCAATTTATGTAAAAAGAGAAAAGCCGTCTCTTAACAGAGGAGGAGGCCTCAGATTTCCACTTTCAAAAACCTATAATGCAACTTTAAGATGATTCCCAGCCAGTTTTCACACCTGATGGGAACAGAGGGGTCTCATCTGTGAATTAGAGGAACAAAGACTTTAAGAAGCCCCCAACTGTTAAGGTGTGGAGGTGTGACTTGTCAATCTAGATATGTGTGTGTGTCTTATCTCACTCAGCCTTATAACCTGAATCTCTCACTCTCTGCTCTTTGAATTGAGAAAGCTCCTCGGATGAGGAGCAAAACGTCTTCTGTTACAAATAAAGTCCAGTTGTTTTTGTATTGAACGCTTTTTGAATTCATCATGTCCTGGATGACTGAGAATCTTCACCAGCAAAGATCTTTACCACGTCTCAAAGCTTCAATGAGACCCCCTGTGGTTACCAGTAATCTGCATTGTAGTGAAATTACCTCTGTGCAAATGTTACAGTTAAAACAGATAAATGTGTTCAAATCAATGTTTAATATTTTTCTAATTTCCTATTATATGTTAAAAGTTGGGCAGCACGGTGGTGCAACTGGTAGAGCTGATGCCTCTCGGTGCGCTGGTCCTTGGTTCAAACCCCGGTCCAGGGGCCTTTCTGGGTGGAGTTTGCATGTTCTCTCCGTGCATGCGTGGGTTTTCTCCGGGTACTCCAGTTTCTTCCCACAGTCCAAAAACATGCATGTTAGGCTGATTGGTAACTCTAAATTGTCCCTAGGTGTGCGTGAGAGAGTGAATGGTTGTTTGTCTCGTTTGTCCCTATGTGTCCTTGTGATGGACTTGCAACCCGTCCATGGTGTACCCCACCCCTCGCACAGTGATTGCTGGACATGAGCACCGGCAACCCCCGTGACCCAAAATGGAAGAAGCGGGTAAAAGATAATAGATGGATGTTAAAAGTTTGAAAACCTGTTTTTCATAATAGCTAGATGGTAAACTTGTTCTCTAGAATGAAAACCTGATTTTTATTTGTTTTCTTTGGTTGAAGATAACTTTCCAACAATTGCCAAGTTTTGTGATTTTAAATAAGTAAATCAAGTTCAAGTCAATTTTATTGTCATTCTCATCACATATGGTATATGAGGTGGAACAAATTTATGTACACAGGTTCCCAGTTACACTCAACAATAGCTAACATATAAAGTGTAAGAAGAAACAGTATATAAGGATCTAAGATATACACTAAGATATATGCCAAATGAATCTCAAATGGCACGCAAAAAGATCTAAGATATACACTAAACTAGGGATGGGGCCGAACCGATCCAGTATCGGAATCGGGCTCCGATACCAGCATAATTTACGTATTGGATTTTTCTGATCCACGTGCCGATATTTCCGATCCATGATGCATGTTGGCTTCAAACTATGGAATGGATTTCCTGAACGGAGGCGTGTCTCACGAACCCAGAGTAATAAGACCCACCTCACATTCAGGAAATCCATTTCATAGTTTGCAGCCAGCTACAACATGAGGACTGAGTTAGCAGCACTGTGGCTAACAGCTAACAAACTTTTCATCTAAACATGTCAGCTGTGTGGAAGTATTTTACACTAGAAACACCACAAATCAAGACAGCAATGTGCAATGTCTGCAGAGCCATAGCACCACATTAAACTACGGTAAAGTTAGTTTTACGATGGACATGTGAGCTCCGGGGCTTCAGCGGTCTGTTATTTTTGTTCAGTCTGGGTTATCAGTACAACAGTAGACAATCATAAAAAACATATGATTTGAAAATTACAAGAAAATTATATATATATATATATATATATATATATATATATATATAT
>NC_056502.1:48592824-48594102 GCF_014905685.2 Nematolebias whitei
TATTACTCCTAGCAGTGACAGCCTCTGTCTTTTATTTTTCCCTATTTATCTGAATATCTGTGCCGACCGTTCACGAGCCCTTTTGATAAAGAATTTCATAATACACCCCCCTTTGGAAATCATCGCCTGTCCATGGGGATGAATTCCAAACATGAACTTACGCCTTCGAATGTCCTTGAGCTTGATGTAATCCAGCAAGGAAAACAAAAGTCAAAGGATGTAATCCACAATGTTTTTGGTAATTCCATTGTGTTGATTATAATTCCATAATGTTGTTGGTAATTCCATTGTAGCAATGCTTTAACCCCTTGGAAACAGAGTCTGTAATCCATTGAGAAAGTCATATAATCCACAACGGTAAATCCACAACGATTGGAAGTGTTGATTGATCAGCATACAGAGGGGTTCCCTTGGATTGAACCGAAGATGCAGCCACTGGTTGAAGATTGGAGACCAACGTCAGGATTGCAGGTCTCCTCCAGCGAAGGTCGTCGCTGGGTGGATGTCTAGTCTGTGCCGTTCTGGTTCAATGTGACATGCAATTATGTGGTTTAAGGTGGGCTTATGAAGGGGATTTTACATAAGGCCTTAAACTATATGCACCTGGTGTGTAAGCTATTATTGTTGGGAACAGCTACAACTACCAGTTAAGGCGTGGAACATGCTGAAAAGGGTAACTATAGGGGTTTATACCTATAGAAAAGGGTTCCAAACTATTTTTCCATTCCTAACTGGGTTTAAGTTAGCTTTACATGGCAAAATATAGTTTGGTTCAATTGTCTGTTGCCTTTTAGACAAACGACTTGAGATTGGGTGTTTGGTTTCCCATAAATGTTTTGGAAGTCTATGGCGAGACTCATCAAAAAGAATTAGCTATCCCCCCGAATAGAATTGTTCGAGTAGGTTCGGCTTACGCGTTGTGAGATCAATGTAGATTATGGTACTTAAGGTAGCAATAACATACATTGACTCCGCAAAGATTGCAATTTAATGAATGAGCTGCATGTTGGCATAGTTAAAACCCTTTACAGTCTCCAACTAAAACTTACACACAACATTCATTCTTACCTCAAAAACAACCAAAACCAATTGAACAACGTTTCAACACCGACAAGAGTAGTGACTAAGCAACTAGAAACATCGTTTCACTGCTTCACCTCACTCTGGTTGTCAGATTCAGTCACGCTGTCCCGTTTGTTTGTTTCTTTGCACACCTTGTGTGGTTTAACCCGATTACGATGTACCCATTTAACAGTTGGCTCTTTTTGGCCTTTACTG
>NC_056502.1:48594202-48595098 GCF_014905685.2 Nematolebias whitei
TGTGTGTGTGTGTGTGTGTGTGTGTGTGTGTGTGTGTGTGTGTGTGTGTGTGTGTGTATATATGTACATAAAAAGGGAGAAAAGCCACAGGCAAAGCAGAATGTTCAAAACAGAAACAAGATCATCCATTTTGGTTGTGTGATATTTTCTATCTCTTCTTCTTCTAATATGTGTTAGTGGTGGTTAGTAAAGAGCTTAATGTAGCACTAGCACCACCAGCTGGTAAGGCGCGTTGATATTAATGATCCGCCCACTAAAGGTGAACTATCCGCCCTCTAAAGGAGAACTATGGGCACTGTGGAGACAGAAATAAACTGGTCCCACTGGAACCGGCCTAAATAAGGCCCAATATGGTCCTACAAGAACTGGACTTGTGGATAAGGGGCTATAAAGACCCCAGGTCCAACTAGGAATTGAACCCAGGACCTTCTTGCTGTGAGGCAACAGTGCTAATCACTGAGCCGTTTTGCTGCCACATGCACATACTAAAGGCTCTGGCGTGGGAGCATTACTTCACTTCATTGTCACAGGGAGGACCAGGACAACAAAAATGGTTATAACTTAATTGTTTAGATACTAGAGCTAAATTTGTTGCGGTAGTAGCTGAGAGTCCTCATCAAGACATATTTCAAGCACAGTGTCAGCAGGTGATATGTTTTCTATGAAGGAATGCTAGCTCTTTAATTTACATAGAAGTCAACGGAAACGTCATCGCCGCCGCGGCAAAAGCGGTGGACGCCTGGTGAGGCTGAAAGCCTTTTTGTCACTGCGCAACGGTTCCCGGCCAGTTCCTGAAGTGTTTCTTGGCGTGTTTCTACCATGGCGTTTTCTGGAGCCGGTGGATGCTTGCCTGGTTCGTGTTGTTGGTGAGGATGTCCCCCGACGTCAGCGCCCCC
>NC_056502.1:48595198-48599050 GCF_014905685.2 Nematolebias whitei
CCCCCCCCCCCCCCGGCTCAGCAGGTGTGGAGTGAACCCACTGAACCTGACACAGCTGAGTCGGACCCTCCCTCAGCGCGACAACCCCGCTCCAGCTCCTGCCAGGATCGGCTTGGTGAACGCCAGATCGTTGGTCAATAAAACTTTTATCCTGAGGGATTTCTTCAGTTCCCATAACCTGGACTTCCTCTGTATTACAGAGACTTGGCTGAGTGAAGTTGAGTCAGCTGCTCTGTCGGAGCTTTTACCAACAGACTGCTCTTATTTTAACTCCCCACGATCATCGGGCCGAGGAGGAGGAACTGCAGCCGTGTTTAAAGATGTTTTTAGTTGTAAACAGTGTTTTAAACAGCGTCACTTCACCAGCTTTGAGCTGACCTGCTTTGAAGTGGGCCGCTCTGACCCGACATTCTGTGCTGTCATCTACCGTGCTCCCAAATATAATAAGGATTTTATTAGTGACTTTTCAGATTTTCTTTCTGAAATAGTGACTGGATATGACCATCTTGTTATTATGGGTGATTTGAACATCCACGTTTGTTGCCCAGACAAACCTCTGGTAAAATAATTTTTAATTCGCATTGACTCTTTTAATCTGGTGCATTCTGTGTCTGGACCTACACACGATAAAGGTCACACTCTAGATCTTGTGCTCTCTTTGGGATCACCTGTGTCTAATCTGGAAATTCGTGATTCTATAATCACTGATCATATGCCTATAACATTCCAGACTGTTCTCACATATACTCCTGTTAAAACTGTAGAGGAACATATATCTGTGATATATTATCCATAAATTAAACGGATTCATTCATTTTTCTGGACTGAATAATATCGTGCATTGAAATTAATTAAACGTAACGTGAGACGTCAATTTTCTTTGACCCATCAAATGAATGCGGTCATTTATTAACAGAATCAAAGTTTAACATCAAACATTTACATTAATTTGGCAAATTGATTTCAACAACAACATAATTAATTAGCAAGCTTTACAACTAGGAAACCATACGGCCATGATTTTCCTGTATTAAACCAACAGACATTTCTGAAAATATCTGGATGATTTCTGGCAAGATAGAAGGGTTTAAAGATGGGGGATGAAGGAGTTAAAATTGAGAGAGAAGATGGATGAGGGGTTGTTATGTGTCGGTATCAGAACGGCACGCTCCGTTAAGATCCCAGCTTCCTCCTCGGTACACTTAGGTGGTGTAAATCGACTCTTTACCTGTAGCAGGGGTCTCCACTGGTACGGAGTTCCATTTAACGCACCCTTTCAGCGTCTCCGTAGGAACAGCTGTGAATCGTCCGAAGTAGTGACGGTATTCCGTCCGACACAGGTTCACCTCTCGGTTGGGCTCACATGAGTTGTGAGTCCGTCAGAGTTCCACTCAGATGTGGAAGATTTCATAATTCCCACGAGACTCGGAAGAACTCCGGATCATGTCTGGAACTCCTGTTCTCTCCAGCACTTCTTCCGTTCGGTTTGCTCTCCGAACTGAACTGCTCTCCCACCGCACTCGACTGCACTCGACTCGACTCTGGGCTGGTTTGAACTAGGAAGTGCCGACATTTAAAGAGTTCTATTTCCGGTTCATTTGGGGAGTTCCTGATTGGTCGATAGACCAAACGGGGTGTGTTTTAGTGATGTAAGAGGTTATTAGAAGTCAGAAAAACAGAAAAATTGTTTTGGAACGAACAGAAGATGTTTTTGAGACAGACGAGAGAAATGTTTAGGCGAGTTGGGGGAAAACAGGTGCCAGCTTCTCTATTTACATCTGAGAGGATATAAAAACATGACAGTTCGTTCCAACAACTTGTCTTCTTGCCTCCAACCTTGGACCAACTTACACTTGCTCATTCCAGACAGAAAATCAGAAAATGCATGAATTACTCCGTAACACATTCTAACTTGATTTCTACTTTGAATGAGGATTAAAAAATCAATAATACTGTTTCACAGTTGATTTAAAATGAGTAGTTCACTTCAACATTTAAAAATGGTTTGAACTAACACACTTTGATTATCAAGAAAATAGTAATGATAATAAAAAAGAGAGTGTTCTTTCAATTGATCAGTGCAGGACACACTTAGAAAGTCTCTGGATGAACTTAATTTTGTGTTTCTGGACTCAAATCAATGAAATACAGTTCTTGTCCCAGGAAGGCCCTCAAGGCCAGATTTGACCTGAGGCTTAGTTCACTACAGTCCCCCCTTTGGAAATCATCGCCTGTCCATGGGGATGAATTCCAACATGAACTTACGCCTTCGAATGTCCTTGAGCTTGATGTAATCCAGCAAGGAAAACAAAAGTGTAGTAGAACATATTGATGAGATATATTCATACTGTTAAAACGGATTCTTTCATTTTTCTGGACTGTATAATGTACGTGCATTGAATGTAATAAAATGTGGACGTGAGACGTTAATTATCTTTGACTCACCACGACAGTGGGTCATTTATTAACAGAATCAAGTTTAACACATCACACATTTACATTAATTGGCAAGAATTGAGAATAACGACAGCTATTAATCAGTTTACAGGAAGTGAACAATGCGGCGATCGTTCTCACTTCCAACAAAACAGCAGGTATTACCACACGGCGGTGGTGAAAACTTTGCTTCAGACATTTCTAAAAATATCTGGATTAATTTGCTAGCAGATAGGAGAGTTTAAAGATGGAAAGATGAAGTTTAAAGGGAGAAAAAGATGGGTGAGGGGGTTTGTTTGTGTCAGCATTCAGAACGGCACTCTCCGGGCTTTTTCCAGCTTCTTCCCCAGTACACTTAGGTGTTATAAATCAACTTTTTACCTGGAGATGTCCCTGGTACGAAGTTCCATTTAACGCACCCTTTCAGCGTCTCCGTAGGAACAGCTGTGAATCGTCCGAAGTAGTGACGGTATTCCGTCCGACACAAATTCACCTCACGAGTGGACTTTCACATGAGTGGAGTCCGTCAGTGTTCCCCCCAGAGGTGGAAAATGTTATAATCCCATAAGACTCGGAAGAGCTCTGTGGTCATGTCAGGATTTTCCTGTTTCCCAGCACGGGAGCTGCAACGACTCCAACTCGACTCTTCTCAAGACTCTCCGCCACTCTCGACACTCTCCGGACACTCTGAGACTCTGGTTTAAACTAGGAAGTACCGACATTTTAAAGAGCTCTATTTCCGGGTCATTTGGGAGTTTCTGATTGGTCAATATCGACCAGACAGGGGTGTGTTTTGTGACGTAAGAGGTTACTAGAAGTCAGAAAACAGCAAGAATGTTATGGAACAGATTGAAAATGTTTTTCAGACAGACGAGAGAAATGTTTGGACGGGTTGGCGGAAAACAGCTGCCAACAGGTGCCAGCTTCTCTATTTACGTCTGAGAGGATGTAAAAACAAGACAGTTCGTTCCAACACTTGTCTGCGTTTGAGTCCAACCTTGGACCAACACTTGCTCATTCAAAGACAGAAAATCAGACAATGCATAATTACTCTGTAACAGGCCTTAACATGAATTCTAACTTTGCATGAGGATTAAAAATCGTTATTACTGTTTCACAGTTAATAAAAATTGATTAGTTCACTACAACATCTAAAATGGTTTGGACTAAAACACTTTGATTATCAACGTTTGTAAAATAGTAATGATAATAAAAAAGAGAGTGTTCTTTCACTTGAATTTTCAAGAAAGAAAGTCTCAGGATGGGTCAACCTGTATTTCTGGATGCAAATCAATGAAATAACAAGTTTTGTCCCAGATGGTTCTTAAGGTCAAATCCTGACCTTAGGCTTAGTTCACTACAGTCCCCCTGATATGAAAATATGTTTTATAAGGTGTTAAGTTGCCTTTATGCCTA
>NC_056502.1:48599150-48602062 GCF_014905685.2 Nematolebias whitei
AATTCAATGCACATTATATACAGTCCAGAAAAATGAAAGAATCCGTTTAATTGATGAATATATCTCATGCATATGTTCCTCTACAAAAGTCAAAGGATGTAATCCCACAATGTTTTTGGTAATTCCATTGTGTTGATGGTAATTCCATAATGTTGTTGGTAATTCCATTGTAGCAATGCTTTAACCCCTTGGAAACAGAGTTTGTAATCCATTGGAAAAAGTCATATAATCCACAACGGTAAATCTACAACGAATGGAGGTGTTGATTGATCAGCATACAGAGGGGTTCCCTTGGAATGAACTGAAGATGCGGCCACTGGATTAAGAGTGGAACCCAACGTGAGGATAGCAGGTCTCCTCCAGCGAAGGTTGTCTCTGGGCGACGTCCAGTCGATGCCGTTCTGGTTCAAATGTGTCATGCAATTATGTGGTTTAAGGTGGGCTTATGAAGGGGATTTTACATAAGGCCTTAAACTATATGCACCTGGTGTGTAAGCTATTATGATTGGGAACAGCTACAGCTACCAGTTAAAGGGTGGAACATGCTGAAAATGGTAACTATAGGGGTTTATACCTATAGAAGGGTGTTCCAAACTATTTTTCCATTCCTAACTAGGTTTAAGTTAGCTTTAGATGGTAAAATATAGTTTGGTTCAATTGTCTGTCGTCTTTTAAACGAACGACTCGAGATTGGGTGTTTGGTTTCCCCATAAATGTTTTTGGAAGTCTATGGCGAGACTCATCAAAAAGAATTAACTATCCCCCCGAACACTCCTGCTCAGAGCTGTCGGATTATTAACCCCTCCACTGCTGGCCAGTTCACTGAGGTTTTCTGCCAGCTCTGTCCACCTGCCTCAACTGATGCTGAGGATCTGAGTTTTTGGCTCCATTCATCCTGTCTGACTGTGTTGGATACTGTGGCTCCTTTAAAGACCAAACAGCCTGGATTTAAACATGAGCCATGGCTTCAGAACAGAACAGCTCGAGCTGTCAGACAGGAATGTCGCAGAGTGGAACGCAGGTGGAGAAAGGACAAGCTGCAGGTGTCCCTTCAAATTTTTAAAGACTGTTGGCGCAATTACCAGGACACAGTTAAAGCAGCCAAAAAGGACTATTTTTCTAACTTGATTTTATCCCACAGCCACAACCCACGTGTTCTTTTTAGTACCATTGACTATTTTCTTAATTCTCCACAGACACCTGGTTTTGAATCATCTACTCAGTTGTGCAATAATTTTATGCAGTTTTTTATTGATAAGGTCACCTCTGTAAGGGCTTCCATCTTATGCCCAAACTTTGACCCCTCTGTGTGTGTCCCCTGCTCTGCTGCTTTCAATCAGTTTGAGCTGGTGACTGTCTCATTTTTAGAGGACATGGTCACTCAGATTAAGCCTTCTGGTTCCCCATATGATGCTCTTCCACCACGCTTTCTTAAAGAGGTTTTCCCTTGTTTTAAACACTTGGTTCTTGACCTTTTTCCCCTGCTAATTTTAAACATGCTGTTGTGCAGCCCCTATTAAAAAAAAACCTGGTCTTGATCCCACTGTGTTGGGGAATTTTAGGCCCATCTCTAAGCTTCCCCTCCTGTCAAAAATCTTGGAGAAAATTGTTTATGCTCAGTTAAAATCCTTCCTGGATGAACATAACATCATGGATGTGTTCAGGTCTGGATTTAAAACTCTCCATAGCACAGAGTCAGCTCTGCTGAGAGTTTTTAATGACGTCCTCCTGGCATGTGACTCAGGTGATCATGTGATTCTTGTTTTACTGGACTTAACTGCTGCGTTTGACACAGTGGACCACAGCATTTTATTGTCACGTCTACAGCATCAAGTAGGCATTGGTGGGACTGCTCTGGAGTGGTTGGGGTCCTATCTGACTGACAGAACTTTCTCTGTAAAAACTGCTGGGCATGAATCCTATTCTGCTCCCTTGTCATGGGGGCCGTGATGGTGTAGAGGCAGGGCAGCCGGCTTGGGACCCGAAAGTCCCAGGTTCGATCCCCAGTCACTGCACATCACGTGGCGTCTCTGGGCAGCACGCCTCATCCCCAAAATGCCTCCCGGGCGCTTTAAATAGCTTCCCACTGCACCACCTGGTGGTGGATGGGTTAAATGCAGAGACTAATTTCGCCATTGTATGGAAACATACAGTGCTGACATTGTGATATGGTGTACCTCAGGGATCAATTTTAGGGCCTTTGCTTTTTTTCTTTATAGCTGCTTCCTCTAGGATCAATTTTTAGAAAACACGGCATCTCCTTTCACTGCTATGCTGATGATTGCCAAATCTATGTTCCTTTGAGGCGAGTTGATGCCTGGTCCATTAAACCTCTTTTATCGTGTCTCGAGGATCTTAAAGCTTGGATGGCCCTAAACTTCCTGCATTTTATTGAAAAAAAGACTGCGGTACTTGTTTTTGGACCTAGTGGAGCTTGTTTGAGCCCTCCAGTCGACTTAGACCCCATAACAATGTACGTAAAGTCTACAGTTACAAATCTTGGTTTTAAGATGGACAGTGATTTTAAACTCGACAGTCAAATAAGGGCCACAGTAAAGTCTGGTTTTTATCATTTGAGAAAATTGGCAAAAGTAAAACCTATTCTTTCAAGGCAACAGTTTGAAACAGTAATCCATGCCTTCATTTCATCACGGCTGGATTACTGTAATTCTCTCTATCTCGGTGTCAGCCAGTCCTCACTCACACGTCTGCAGCTGGTGCAAAATGCTGCTGCACGTCTTTTAACTGGAACACACAAAAGACAGCACATCACACCTGTCCTGGCTTCTCTCCACTGGCTGCCCATGTATTTTAGAGTTCATTTTAAAATTCTTTTGTTTGTTTTTAAGGTTTTAAACAGTCTTGCCCCCCCCCCCCCTTATTTAACAGAGCTTCTCCACCATTACACTCCA
>NC_056502.1:48602162-48615420 GCF_014905685.2 Nematolebias whitei
CCCCCCCCCCCCCTTATTTAACAGAGCTTCTCCACCATTACACTCCACCTCGGTCACTCAGGTCTGCTGACCAGCTGCTTCTGGTCATCCCCAAGAGTAAGGAGAAGCTTAGAGGAGACAGGGCCTTCTCTGTTAGTGCCCCTAAATTATGGAACACTCTGCCTTTGTACATTCGACAGGCCCCCTCGCTGTCCATTTTTAAAACCCATCTAAAAACTCATCTTTATTCATTGGCCTTCAACCCAACTGAGTCTTGATTTTACTATATTTTATTGGTGTTGATTTTATCTGTTTAACTTGTTGTTTTATTGTGTTTTAAATTGAGTTGTGTGCTTGGGTTTGTAGCTCTGTTTTTATGCTGTCTTTTATCTTGTTTTTAACTGATGTTTCAGCACTTTGTTTCAGCTATGGCTGTGTTAAAGTGCTTTATAAATAAAGTTGATGATGATGATGATATTAGTTCATATTTACTACAATGTTACTTTTACCTTTTAGCTAGCATTCTGCATCTTTTGGTGTTTGCTACGTTTAGCTTTTGAATATTTTTTTTCCTTCATCTTTGTATGATTTTGGATTTTGATTTATAACATTTTGTTATTTTTAGTTACTGATCTGCTGCTTTTATCTAACCTTTTGCTACATTTAGCATTTTGATAGCCTTCTTCTATTTTTAGCTTTTAAGTAGCACTTGCTACTTTTAATTACTAACCAGCCTTTTGTTACTTTTAGTAAGTGTTTCACTAAATCATTAGCTATTTGTTATTTTTAGCTTTTACTAGCTTTTATTTTTGATTTAGCATTTTTCTAACCATTTGCTGCTTTTATCCTGCATTTTGGTACTTTTAGCTTCAAGTTAGCTTGCTGCTAATCTTAGCTATTAAGTCCGGTAGCTTTTTTCAATTTAGCAATTTTTCTAACTTTTTGAAGCTTTTACCCCATATTTTTGTACTTTTAGTTTCTTGCTACCATTTTTATACTTTCAGCCAAATAGCATTTACTTTGACATTTAGAAAGTCTTTCACTACATCCATTCAATGTTTTGTTGAGCTCTTGCAGGTGGCAGAGAGCGGCCGAGGCAGAGAGATGAAATTGTGATATTTTGTGCTCTTTTAGAACATTTAGAGTTTAGAAACATTATTTAGAATATAGCAAGCGTGTGGGAAGGGTTTAAAACGCTTATATATATGTGTATATATATATAAATATATATATATATACTATTTGTGCTACTATCCCTCTTCGTGGTTGTTCACTTATCGCGGGGCTTCAGGGTACTGATCCCCCGCGATAAATGAGGGAATACTGTATTCATCGTTAATAGATTAGAATAAATATAACCCTAGGTTTCTGTTCATTACTATAGCTAGACCAATGAAAAGTCTCATCTCTGTTGAACCATGTAACCCTACAACTATAAACAGTGATGACTTCACGAGATTCTTTATGCATATGTCCACTAGAGAGAAAATTCAAACCATCCTGCTTACTATTGCCTCTGATTCCCTGTCAGATGAGGCAGTTTTAGAAATATTACTATAACCTGATTTATGTTAGACTGTTGTTGTCCTGTTGAGCTCTCTGAATTGTCAAAAATAATAGCACCATCCAAACCATCAACATGTCTGCTAGATCCCATCCCAAGTAGACTGTTTAAAAAGGTATTTCCACTTATTGGTCTCCACATTTTGGATCTACTTAATTTGTCTTAATGGTTATGTACCACAGTGCTTTAAGGTTGCTGTAATTAAAACTTTACTTAATAATTCAGACCTTGATTCAGAAAACCTGTCCTATTTTAGACCTACAGTATATCTATTCTAACAGTCATCTCAAAAATTATTGAGAAAATAGTTGCAGGTCAGTTGCGTGAACTGCAAAGAAATAATCTGTTAGGGGACTTTCATTCAGGGTTTCGTGCTCATCATAGCACAGAAACAGCACTGGTGAAACAACAAATGTTCATGCTCAATAATCCAGGTACAAATCCAACAATGTTCAATCAGGTCATCTGGATGGCTTCTTTTTTTTTTTTCTTCTTCTTGCTGAGAAGTTTCGTCCTTTATCCAAATGACTTCCTCAGTCCTATGAGCCACAAACAAACTGGAGTCCCATAAATACCACAGGGATGAAATGAAAGACGAAACGTCTCAGCCAAAAAAGAAAACGACAAGATGAACTGACTGAACATTGTTAGCATTGGTGAAAGTTACCAATGATAATCTCAAAGCCTCAGACAATGGACTTGTGTCTATACTGGTCCTGTTAGACCTCAGTGCTGCATTTGAGATACAGTTGATCACAATATTTTACTACAGAGGCTTTAATATGATGTTGGGATTACAGGAAAAGCTAAAAATTGTTTAAATCATATTTATCTGATAGATTCCAGTTTGTAAATGTAAATAATAAATCTTCTTCATACACCAAAGTTAGTCATGGAGTTCCTCAGGGCTCAGTGCTCGGACCAATACTTTATATGTGTTTCCATTAGGTAAAGTTATTAAACAGCATGGGATACATTTCATTGTTATGCTGATGATATTCAGTTATATTTGTCCATAAAACCCAATGAATCCAATTAGTTACTTAAATTACAAGCATGTCTTAAATATATAAAAACTTGGATGACTTGATTTTCTGCTTTTAAATTCAGACAAGACAGACGTTGTCACTTTTGGACCTGAGCATTTTAGGAATAAATTTTTCAGTCTTTCGCTATCCTTGGATGGCATTAATCTGGCCTCCCGTTCTAATGTTAAAAACCTTGGTGTTATTTTGGATCAGAAATGTCTTTTAGCCCCTATAATAAAAATGCTAGCAAAACCGCTTTCTTCTACCTGTGTAATATCACTAAAATTAGAAACATCTTGTCCAAAAATGATGCAGAAAAACTGGTTCGTGCATTTGTCACGTCTAGACTGGACTATTGCAATTGTTCGTTTTCTGTGTGTCCAATGAATTATTTAAAAACTCTTCAGTTGATCCAAAATGCTGCTGCCAGAGTTTTAATGAGAGTTGATAGGAGAGATCATATTTCTCCAGTTTTAGCATCTCTTCATTGGCTCCCTGTCAAATTCAGAATATAATTCAAAATCTTACTTCTAACCCACAAAGCTCTCAACAACCTAGCTCCATCTTATATTACAGATCTTGTTCTTCCATATTTTCCTAACATAGCACTTCGCTCTCAGGCTGCAGGTTTGCTTGTAGTTCCTAGAGTCTCCAAAAACAGAATGGGAGGCAGAGCTTTCTGTTATCAGGCTCCTCTCTTGTGGAACCAACTTCCAGTTTCTGTTCTTGAGGCTGACACATTATCCAGTTTTAAAACTAGACTTAACTTTCCTTTTCGATAAGTCCTATAGTTAGGGTCGGCTTGGATTTCCTGAGCTATCCCTTAGTTATGCTGCTATAGGCTTAAACTGCTGGAGGACAAACTGACCACACTTTTCACTCTGCTACTGTCTTTTCTTACTCTGCTCAATGTGTTTGTATTTCTACCTGCTTTGTATATTTTCTATCTTTGACATTTGTTTTTTTTGTCTTTCTTCAAATAGGAGGTACACCTGTACCTACATCTGGACCTGACATTCTGTGTTTGTTTGTCTCTCCTTTCTGTCCTCTCAAACCCAGCTGGTCAAAGCAGATGGCCGCTTGTCCTGAGCCTGGTTCTGCTGGAGGTTTCTTCCTTTTAAAGGGAGTTTTTCCTTTCCACTGTTGCCACTGTGCTTGATCAGGATGGGAGACTGTGACAAAGTGAAGATTCAACTCGTCTGCTGGCTTCCTTAGATAGAGAACTTTACTAATTGGCTTTGAATGTTTTTGTACAGTGCCCTGAGACAACTTCCGTTGCGATTTGGGGCTATATACCAGTAAATAAACTAAATATACAGAATTGAATTTCTTCTTCTAGCTTTATAACTACGGAAATGAAATTTCCTTGTGCTTCTGTTTTTCTGTTTTTCTTATACATTTTATTGTTGGATGTAACTGGGACCCTGTGTACATAATTTTGCTCCACCACATGTACCACATGACATGCGAATGACAATAAAGAAACTCTGACTCTGACTTCTGTGCAATGCCAATAAAGGCTGATTCTGATTCTGATAACAAGTTTCACCTTCTTCAGCAAATTTGAGCAACATCGGTCAGCACTCATCATGGCATATTTTGTAGACTACACAATTCTTGTTAACCTTTGGAGTAATTCCAATTCAAGATGGATGCCAAAGCTAATCCACATTAGCCAATACAAAATGGTTTTAGCTCAGCTTGACAGATGCTGAGATAAATTTAATATTGTTGTAGCTGTGCAACACCAACAACACATCATAATGGGCGGCTGTGGCTGAGTGGTTAGAGCAGTCGTCCTCCAATGCGAGAGTTAGGGGTTCGAATCCAACAGCAGTCACATGTTGAAGTGTCCCTGGGCAAGACACTGAACCCCTCATAGCCTCTGATGTGTGTCCCATCAGTGTATGAATGTGATAAAGCACTGATTAGTCTCAATTAGTGATACGATGGAAAAAATCCCTAACATTCTTGGCGAGCCAGCCAGGAGCTCCCCGCAATCTGTTCATCGGTGGGACTCGACAGGACTTGCTGAAAGGTCGGCAATAGGCCGCCCAAAAGCCCCGGACGCTGATTGTGTCACAGGCCAGCGAGATAGGTTCTTCTCGAGACATCGGGGACAGACCGGCAGAGCTCCGACACATCTCTCACACAAGGCGAGTATGAGACTTTTCCTTTTTTTTTTTTATAAGCAAAGTTGAACAGTGAGGTTGTTTGCTCAAAACAATGCTGAGACCCTGTTAAAGTGAAGCTGTTTTGCCCATGCAATCAAGACCTGATTAAATAGTGAAAAAGAAAAAACAGTTTAAGCCAAGACCTAGTAAAGTACAGAAGTGAGACATCTGGTGAGGCATTAAATGAACAGCAAGTGAGATTCTAGAGTGGTTAAGAAACTTACAAATAAGTAACGTAAAAAAAAGTGAGATTTTTCACAGGTTACAAGCACAAGTGAGACCTTTCCTGAATCAAGATCTTAATTGACAAAAACAGGTGAGACTATGATCAAGACCCTTTCTAAAAAAATTTTTGAAAAAGAAAAAAAGTTTAAGCCAAGACCCAGTAAAGTACAGAAGTGAGATTGTTTGTTTAAACCGACCAACAACTTGTTTTGAAGTGAGATCGGTTTGCGCATACAATTAAGACCTACAGAAGTGAGGTGTGACAAGTCAAGACCTGATTTAAATAGTGAGACGGGCACCGAGACCTTATTTGGACATTTGGTGAGGCGTTAAATGAACACTAGTGCCATTTTTAATATAAAATGAGTCAAGACCTCCTCTGGAAGTGAGATTTCTAAGGGTTAAGAAACTGTTGGATTTAATATTTTATACCTTTTTATAATTCCTATCAAGCACTCAAATGTCATGTCATATAAAGTGTGTGTGTGTCTTTCTTCCAAGGTTGAACTATGTTTATAGAAAGTGTTTGCTAATTCTAACTAGTTGACCTTTAAATATAATCTCATAGTAGCTAAAGATAATTTTACAAGTTCACATTTGATAAATTACAAGCAATCAAATCAGGCCAGAGAGCAGACTGATTAACATAAATAAAGCTAGAACAGCTCTTTAATTTAGACTATAGGTTGACTAAGTAAAATCAAATTAAGAGTATAACCATGATCCAAATAAAACCACGAACATAAGTTAGATAATATAATTATTCCTAGAAATAAACAACTATTTCAAATCAGTGTTATCACTAAGGTATAATCACGTTAAACAAACAGTGTTAACGGTTTTAAACGCAGACACAGAAACTAAGATGAATCTGCCTTAAAAACAGAATCACCAGACCTCCAACAGATATTGAAGTAACACCCAGGAGGTAGGTAATAATTAATAGTTATTAATTATTACGCATAAACAATTTAGACACGAATCATTTTATATCCCTAAAGTATAATAGCAAGTTAAACTTTAAACAAAAGCCGAACCAAAACTTATCTGAAATATAGACGTAACGTCCTTGAGGGGGCGGGCTACGTCGTAACCATAGCGACAGAAGCTGAACCAATCAGGAAGCTAGCCTTCTCAAACGGGGATAAAAGGCCGGGAATGACGCACGCGCACTGAGCATTTTCAGGGAGGCACGCACGAGGCGGTTTGTTCTTAATGCTCCATTTATATGCATATATCTTATTAATGTAACTGTTTGTCTCTGAATATCTGTAACCCATGTTGTGTCAAATAAATCTTTTATACGAAGGGCGACGCCTCCGCCGTTTTGAACACGACGTGGTATTCTATCCACAACAAAACTTAACGTAAAAAAAGTGAGATTTTTCATGAGTAACGTGAGAAAAATGAGATTTTTCACCTATTACAAGCAGAAGTGAGACCTTTCCTGAATCAAGATCTTAATTGACAAAAGCAGGTGAGACTATTGTCAAGACCCTTTCTAAAAAAATTTGAGTGAGACTCATAAGCCGGCATTTATTCTGAAAAATTGTGAGACACGTGCAAAACTCCTGTCTGTCTGTGTGACTGTCTGTCTGTGTGTATGTTTAAAGTGACAGGCTGATCCTGTGGAGGATCCTTGACTGTACTAACAGACGGGACCCAAAGCAGATTTGCTTACAAACTTTTTTTTAACTGAGTTTGGGTTAAGTGAATCTTTTTCATCTGGGGAACAAAGACTGCAGCTTTGTTTGTCAGAAAAAAGATAACACCCTACATAAGAAAAAACACTAAAATACCTTGTCTACTTCGCCTGTAAGCTTATTGAGTAATATAAGTTAACAGATAACTGTTCACTATTTGTTTTTTGATCCTATAATGTCCTTCAAGCGTACGGCTGACTTTTTCTGTTATCTGTGGTGTTGCCGGCTATCAGTCTGGGAGACCAAACGCACGCACGCACGCATGAACCACACACACGCTCGTGAACGTCATGTTGCACTAAAGTTTTAAGAAGTATGACACTCTAAAAAACAAGTTATCTGAATTTAGATAAAAAATAAAAAAATAAAAATACTGCATGATGTTGAAAAATAGAAATTGACATTGATTTTATAAGCCATCTACATCGGGTAAGATAGCTACTGTTTATAATCTTGTACCAAAACCCAACTTAGAAAATATCTGAAATTCCCTTTAAGTGACTGAATTAATTTATAAAAAATTCTGAAATGTCCCTTTAAACTGTTTAAATTCACTTCATGTCAAGAGAATACCTCTGACCTTTGAAACCAAACCACACTTAGTAAAAATTAACTACTAACGGCTTATTAAATCTATAAATTAGGTGCAAATTTAACATAATATAATTAAATCTGAGATAGCAACATTAGGAGTTGACGGCTCATTTTAAGCAGACCTAACAATGTACATTTTAGCAGACCTAGCACTGTTAAGGCATTAAATATGGATAATACACTAATAGATTGTGTTCTCGTTTCATTTACTGTAGGACAATTCAGACCGTTTAAGCTCTCATGACCTTTGAGTTTGACATGTGTGGTGTAGGAAGTTCTGCCTTAGAGTCTGAGTTTAGTGTTAATGGTGTTTTTTGGCTTTCACTATGAGGTGCTGTTTGAGACCCTTGTGTTGGTCAGAGTGCAGTTATGACACCGCTGGAGGTAGAGGCAGATGGATTTTCAAGAGATGGAAATGGCTACCGGAGAGCTCAATCTGAGCTTTATTTGTCTATGTGTAACTTGAGATGGAGAACTTTACAATTGGATTTGTTATTTGGGTAATTGATTTTGCTATTTAAGACTGTTTCTGTTAAGTGCCCTGAGACAACTTTTGTTTGGTTTAGAGCTATAAATAAATAAATTAAGAATAATATCAGGATTTAATTGGATTACTTTATTTTTAAGCTAATCTTAAATTAAGAAAAAGTTGAACTGAGTGAGTTCTTGAACCAGGAGGGATGTTCTGATGACACATAATGCACGATTGTTCATATAGGTTGCTGAAAACCCACATGCAAGTTCAGTTTGACGTCTTGGACTGGTTCTGAAATGCCCAGTAGTGTATCACATGTGTAGGGTTGATGAAAAACTAGGCTGACAAGAACTTGTGACTTCATGAGACCACATCCTGTTCTGCTACCAAACAACAACAAAAACAAAAATCTAAGTCTGGAGCACATGGACTTGAACTGAAACAAAATGCTGATGGCTGTGGACCTGCAATTTTGTCCAGGAGGGGGGAGCTGGACTAACATCATGATGAACTCTTGAACTCTGAACTTGCAGTATCTCCAAAGTCACACTGGAGAGAACCTGAAGCGGGCTGTCACTATACGTCTGGATTTGAGTGTCGACTTGTGCATGTGGTGTACGGTGGTGCGTTCACTCCGGATCCAGGAAAGATGCTGCATGTTGCTCTGACATAAATGCACCCACATAGACACACTTTTCAAACATTACAGCAAAATTTTGATTTTGAAAAGTAGTATTGTGGTCACTTGGGACACCTGCCTAGTTCAATGGCTTTTAGACAAAAAGAAGAGATTTATAATTTTACAATCTTATATCAAAAATGAATAAGGTTACCCCTGAACAAATTATTGGCTTTTCCATTGGGTTCACTTTGTCTTTACAGATTAGTCTAAGGACTCAGGGACAAGAATGAAAAAGTGTTGTTTGTATTCTTTTTGGGTAACAAATGTTGGTCTGCAATATGAGCTGGAAAATCTGAACTGTGGTTGATCTCACATTTCCTATAGAGCGCTAATTTGGAAAATAAATACATTAATAAATTATCATGTACAGGGGATGATTCGGTTCACACATAAACAGTAGTTTGGACAAATACAAAACGGGAATCTTATTAACCAACAACCAAAACGGGAAAACTGTACTTCGATGTTTCTGAAACAGGGCACACTGGTGTACTGTTTCAGAGAAATGGGGGAGGAATATAGTGATTGATGTACAGATTTTATAGATTTGCCTTGCTAGAAAATTAAAAAGAGATGCTAATATACAAATTTTATCAACTTCACAACAAAACATTAAGGATGCTTTTTGAGAAAATTGAAGGATGCTTCATCACCTGTGTAAATTAGAGATTTTGATAACCAAAGAATCTCACTTTTATGTGTACAGGACAGTTCTCTTAGGGGGACACCCCTTTTTTTTTCTGAGAAGCCTTTTCTGAGACCTTTGTAGACTTTTTTTTTTTTTTACCTTTTTTAGACCATGGAGAACAATGAAAATGTGGTGGATCTATGTTTTTAGATATATTAACTTGATTTGACTTTACTTGACTGGACTATCAAGAAATTAATTGAGTTTTCATGTATAGAGTGTTTTAACCACATTTTTATGATGAGCACATATTTGTTCTGCCTAAACAGATCTCCAGAGGAGCTACGGCAGAGCTGGATAACTGATTTTGATTTCCTTTTATTTGTTCTATCTCGATCAGAAAACGTAATGTTTGATGTTGTATTGTACTGATTTGAAAGAAAATATATTTTCTGCGCATGCGTTTAATAATTTTTCCCTACAGACAGGAGGAGGTAAGACAAATAAATTTATTATCTTAACTAAAAACTAATGTCGCTCATGCCAAATATTTCACCACTAAAAACTTAAACTTTTTGATTCTGATTACTCATTTTCACTGCATGTGGTAATAACACATAATGTCTTTTGATTTCTATGTTCTCTTGTGAAAATAACTGTGCTTGTTCTAGGATCCAGAAGGACTTTTGAGAATCCGACATATCCTTTTTCTTGGTTCCGGTTTGTAAACATGAAAGTACAAATGAAATGTGATTTATGTTGTTCTATAAAGCTATTACAGTGTAGAAGTAATAAGGAAATATTTTATTTTGACAAACCCCTTTAGTGGAAGAGACAGAAAATACAGTTACATGCCTTAGAGGGCTGCATTTGGACTAAAACATAGAACATCATATGACCTACAAAAAATAGACAGGAAAAATTAGAAAAGATCTGGAGATAGACCCCCTAGACAATGATGCAGGAGATTTTTGTAGATTTTTGTGTTACAGGTGGCGGGTGAAAGGAAGACAGTCTCTGGGTGCAGCAACTGCTCTCACCTGAGAGAAGAAACGAAGGAATACAGAAAAATTCAGCACCTTTGTGTCAGGCTTCATTCACAGGTGACAAAACCAAAGGAGAGAGATGAACCTGGGAGGCCCCACACACTCGGTGCTGCTGAATGTCATCACAAGAGGAAGGGACCGAGGTGGACTGGACCTTATCAGGTGGTTGAGAGAACCTCACGCCAGCAGAGAAGCCAAACCCGTTGGGATCGATCTGGTTGATGAAAGCCCCCACTTTGTCAGGACAAGTGGCCTGACACACATTTTTCCTGAAAATCCTGAACTGAACTTATACCCCCAAAGAAAAATGACAAGATGGACACGCTGACTTAGGCCTCCTCAGTGCACACACGTCCCTAGAAAGTTTAAAACATACTGATAACAGAGACTCTTACACACATGAAGAGAACTCCGCGGTCCTATAAATACATCACCGCTGAGCAACAAAGGACCCCTCACGAGGGCCTCCCAACTCTTTCAGAGCACCAAAACGCTGAGGGAAAGGAAAATTGATGTTGTTGTTGTTTTTTATTTGGTCATTTCAGGAGAACAAAGTATAATAGTTTTATTACCAGAACTAGTAGTTAAAATAGTCACAATGCTTTACACTCAGACCTAAAAACCTGTTCTATATTTATTATTTTAGATTGGTTTAAAGTGATGATTCAGTTATCTTTGCAGTTCATAAAAAAAATTACTGCTCGCTCATAAAGAGCCCACATAATTCTAGTTTTGCTTGGTCTTTGTGTGATTTTTGTTTTTCTGCCTTTGATTTACTTGTTCCGGGGCCCACAAATTGAAGATACTGAGTGAACCTGAAGTTCAGGGTCATCGCCAGAGAGGGCCTGGGGTGATGACGTGCTTTTCCTCCTACGCTCTTACCATCAGCCCTGGGGGGAGTTCCACGTCATTCACACAGAATCTTCAGTTAAACGTGATGCCCACATAAATTTATAGTTTGCATATGGTAAAACTTAGTTTTAAATAATAAACAGTAGGGAATGTTGGATAAAATGTAAATGTTATCATTTAAAACTGTTTTTAGACCCTTCATCATTTAATTAAACTCCAGTCGTGTGAACTAAAGAATAGCCAGAGTCTTGTTCTAAGTGTTCATGTGCATGTGCAGTGAGACCAAGACCTTGGGTTTTTAAACAACCATGATGTTATTCAGATCTGACCTCGCTACTCCGGCTATCCCGTTTTGTAATCAAGCTGTCTGTTTAGTAGTAATCTTTTCTGGCTCCGCTGCATTGGAGAAAATCTGTATCTGTTGATTTTGCCTGCTGCTCACTCCTCCTGTCTCACAATAAAACACGAGCTCTCCCGTCGAACGGCGGACTTCACCTTGACGTTTGGTCAGGTCACGAACTCCCCCCTCTGCAGAGGGCTCATCAAAATTCTTACACTCTGTCTTGTGTGTGAATTCTTTAAAGGTGATATGAGGGAAAAAATCCCTAACACTTTATAATTTCCAGCTGTTTCATTGAATGAAACTAGAAAAGTTATGAGAAAACATGCAGGAAAACACAGCAGTGATGTTGAAATGTGTCAGATTATCACTGTGATCATCTGCTTTGTGCTGATTTGGGGCCTTCAGCTGACAGGTTAATGTAACAGAAGCATACTGAAACACGTTTTTGTTAGATTAAAGCACAGCTGCTAACAAACTGCAGCTGAGCACATGAGGTGAGAGGAGTTCATAATGCAACAGGAACATCTCCCCAGAACTTCACCCAGGATCAGTCCAACCCTGCAGGGACACACATGGCACTGCTTTATGACCATTAATTACATTAGCAATGATTGTCTAAGTGCATGTTGCTGAATGTTAATCTGATCTACAGCCAGTGGAGACATTAATAGCTTTTATATTGTTGATTAGTAAACAAGAGGACAACTGAGTGACTACACTCCCCAACCTAATCCTAAAACACCCTGATAACAGACATCAGCACTCCACACGTGTTCATGTTCAGGTCTGTATGAAAGTCAACACGCCTGATGCTCTCATCAGCTCTGTCACACTCATTGGAAGAAGAAAGGTTTAAAGTGTTCCTATACAGAACCATGTGAGACTGCTTAAGGCTTCAGAAAGAAAAGCTGGACAACATAAATGGCTGCCTAAAACATTTGCACAGCTCGCTGGTCAATTGGGTACAAACACTTGAATTCAATAAGACTGCAATGAAAACGTAACCTATTCTGCTGCAATTTAGATTAACCAGCTAGTCTTCAACGGTCACAGCACATGAGCACATGACCCTGAAGTACCTCACAGTGCAAAAAAAAAAACCTCCAAAGATCCAACTGGAGCAAAAAGCCAGTGTCCCTTTTAATATTCCTGACCCTTGGTCTGGAACTTTGTTTTTCATTGTTGACCATATTTCTAAAATCCTCTCCTGTTCAAATCTTCTCTTCTTAGTGAGAAAAAGTTTTCTCACTAAGAAAAATGTTTTGACCTTATCAAAACTGTTGTTTTGTTTGCACAGTGATTATACCTTGTAAGGTTCAAAGTAATCATTAGACATTACTCATACTTATTAAGTAAACATATATTTAGCTACCATCAAATTTATTGTTGATCTACACTGGCCAGTCTCAGTCTGTCAGTTTATCTTCTGTTCTCTTTGTCTTCAGGCAACATCTAATAAAGTCCCACAACAGCAAACTCACATCAATATTTTCTAGGTCTATGTTTGATGAAGGAATGACAAGAAGAAAAGGTTGACCTTTCATTTGTACAGGACAGTAAAAAACATGGTGCAAACATTGTTTCTATAATTACAACATTACACATACAGTAGTCCCTCATTTATCGCAGGGGATCCGTACCCTAGACCTGTCATTTCTAACCCGAGCCCTAAGCCCGGCCCACCCGACCTGAATTCGGGGCGGGCTGGGTCGGTGTGGGGCTTTTAATTAAGTCAGGATCAGCCGCGATCCAAATATATGATAACATGGCCTGCTGGGTTCGGACCTGCAATTACTATTAATTCATCGGGTCGGGTGGGGTTGAGAAATTATGACTGCAAGCTGGGGCCGGGTCGGATCAGATTTTTTGGGCCCGAATGCAACTCTACCGTACCCTGAAGACCCGAGATAAGTGAAAAAACGCGAACTAGGAATAGTAGTACAAGTAGTAAGTAGTAGTTTATTT
>NC_056502.1:48615520-48630560 GCF_014905685.2 Nematolebias whitei
GTGTGTGTGTGTGTGTGTGTGTGTGTGTGTTTTAAACCCTTCCCACATTCTTGCAATATTCTAAACAATGCTACTAAACTAAACGCGCTAAAAGAGCACAAAATGGCATGATTTTAGCTCCTGCCTCCACTGCTCTCAGCCACACTCACTTCTCCGTTCTGCATCGTGAACAGCATGACAGCTGCAGCAGGAAGTTTATCGCTGAGTGAAGCTGACACTCCACTCACATGAAAAATTCTAGCAAATACAATGAGTAGTTAGTGCTTCGTTTGTGCAGGTTTGTACCGTAAAATTTTTCATTTGTGCTGCTTTGGTTTCTGTTATTAAAAAAATATTTTTTAGGTCATCCAGCAGGTCACCATCCCCCCCCCATCTTGCTCCAAAACAAACCAAAGTGGTCTATTATTTTAGTGCTTCATTTGTGCAATTAAAATTGTAACTTGTGCAACTTTCATTTATGAGAAAAGTTATAACTTCAGAGGATGATGTCACCATCCCCCATCTGTCACGCGGAAACGCACCCAAGTGGTGAGGTGCTCAACTAGTTGAATGAAGCTGATGACCTAAAAAAATATATATTAATATCTCAGAAACCAAAGCAGCACAAACAAAAAAAATCATGGCACAAACTGAGCACTTGCATATATTGTCTGAAAAAACAACCATTGTGTTCACACTATGGCCCCATTTACACGGACACAGTGGGGGGTAACTTGGGCTGAGTACCGAACCGAGTTTTTATGGCACCGACCGAACTGCACCGGTCGGTTTATGAATTGAAACGTCACTCTTCTTTCGATGTCAAGTTTCGGTATTGGCTGTAACGTGTCACGTGGTTTCAGTCCGCAGGCAGGTAAAACACCAGACATAAGACAAACAGACTAGGTGTTTACACCCAGAGCTGTATAGAGCTGCCGTACCTAATCTATGTCTAATGTATGTCTATGGTGCTGGTGACGCCCACAGATGGGGTTCACGTGTACAGCACGTGTTGTCGAACAGATTCGACACACACGAGCAGAAAGTTACTCCGCGTTTTTCTGTGAGGAGAGAGGAGGACAGCAGCCTCCCCCCTCCTCCTCCTCTCAACATTAAAGTCAGCCTGTGAGTGTTAGACAGCCTGAACGTCCTGATTCATTATCTCCACGACCGGACTCTTCATCAAAGAATTCCGAGGACGGCTATGTGTCTGTGTTTCAGCTGGTGAGTTTATGTTTGTTAACGTTACTGCAGCTTAACACGTACATTGCGGTGAATTAAACTATGATCCATGTAACGCTAACTTTTTAAGATATTAGTGTGTAAATGTATTTTATAGGTATCTATGTAGCTAGCTAAAATCAGAAGCTAACTAAAGATTGACAGTAACAGATAAAGCTTAGCTTGTAAAACTGCTCATCCATCCAGTCAGCTGCTTAAACAGTTCACTATTGTTCACTGTTTATGTTGATGTTCTCCTCACAGGAGGTTCTGACCCTGATGTGAGGAAAAAAGAAAAGCGAGATCGGGGCCACAGGACAGTCACAAACTTTGTTGTTAAAAGTTTGTTGTCTTTTCTACAGTGGAGCTACACTAGGGAGGTAAGTAAACTGTAAAGGATTTTGTTGACCAGTGAAGCTTTTCTCTCTCAGCTTAAATAATGTTTTTTGAGTAATAATAACACAACCATGTTATTGATATGTTGTTGATGTTTTGTTCTCATGTCAATTAGGGAGATGATCAGAGCCCTAAACCCCAGAGAACCACAGAGAAGATTCGGAAAGAGACAGAGGTACAGATGTCTGCATCAACCCTAACCTCAGTGAATCCAGTGACCTGCTGGTGGAATGTGAGGGACAATATGTCAGTGCTATCAAACTATGTAAGAAAACTGCTTGGAATAGAAAAATACCAAAGTAAAAAAAATAAAACTCACGATTTGTACTGTAATGTTTAACGTAATTTTATTCTTGTTAGAATTAATAGTAATTACAAAATTGGTACCGAAAAAAGAACCGTCCAGGAACCGACACTGAAGTAAAGGTACTGACACCGGTACCGATACAGATATTTTTTAGAAAAGGACCCAGCCCTAGGGGAAACATAGGTTTTTTTCGTATGTTAATTAGAAGAAAAGATCTGCGTTGACACAGAGGAACTTAGTGTTTACATGCATCTGGAGGAATCCCCCCCCCCACCAGCGAATCCGATGTAGTTACCATGCCGGGTCATTAGTTGGTGCTATGAGCTTTATACATTCACCTAATGTGCATGTGTGCTGCCTCCGCACGCTCCCTGGAAGGACTTTCCTCTGGGCTAAAAGTTCAGCTAACAACATCTTAACAAGAAGTTGTTGTTTTTTTACTTTATTGAACTACTGAACATACAGAACAAAAGAACACAAATAGAACAACAAATGACAATCTCAAATTACAATGATACATATAAACATATACAAATATCTACAATCATACCTCCTAAGGTCAACATATTCTTAAACAAATTATCATATCAACCATCATAAACTTATCCTGATGCATGCTCAATAGTCCAGGTAGAAAAATCCAAAAAAGTTCAATCTGGTCCTCTGGACATTCAAAAAAAACAAAAAACAAAACAAAGCAAAAAAATATAGAAACGTTTCGTCTCTCAACCAAGAGACTTCCTCAGTCTGAGGTGCTGTTTTCAGCTCAGTCTCTTAAATAGCACCTTCTCAGAGTGGATCAACCAGTTTTGCTGCTGACAACCAAAACCAGCTGATCACATGCTCAAGAAGGACCATCAGCCTAACAATGGATCATTAGCACACTGATGGCTGTTTACTACTCACAGAGGGCTGAGTGATACTAGCAATCACAGCATTGTAAGAGGGGGACAGTAAAACCCGGAGGCCTCCACCCCTGTTTAATGATGGACGATTTCTTTTCAGAAAGAAGGCCTCCTTTACTCCTCTCTCAAACCATCGTTCCTCTCTGTCCAGGATGTGAACATCTTCATCCTTGAAAGAGTGACCGCTGGCCTGGAGATGAGCGTAGACCGCAGAATCCTGGCCTGATGATGTTGTTGGCATCATAAACTTAAATTTAGGTAATAATACTATTTGAGAGTTAAATAATATAGTACAGTAAATTAAACAACTAACTATTTATCTTGTCAGAGGGCTATATTATGTGAGCGAGGTGATCAGAGCTTTTTTGCTTGTGGTTTTTAGCACTGTCTAATGAAAGTTTTAACAACTGGAGTTCTTGTTTGAATACAGACCAAAATGGTTTAGACTTGCCATATCTGCATTTATGTATATAGAATTTTAATATTATGATAATGTTATTGACAAAGTATTCATCTTTTTTATTTTCAGATACATATCCATATAATATATTCTGAACGGAGAAGGAGTCCATGTTCATAGATTTGATGGTCAGGAGATCGTGAAGGGATTTCCATAATGTGTTCACAGAATGACAGAAATAAAATAAATGTTCTGTTGTTTCAGGTTCGTTACATATAGAACAGTTATCACATTGAAATTTAAATCTATTTCTGATAAACTCGTTAGAAGGATAAATATTATTTAGAGTTTTGAAATGTAATTCTTTATATTTAGGTGGAAGAGGGAAACCCAGATATGTTGCCATTATTTTTATTCTTTCCTTCTTATCATAGAAATCGTGAAACTTTCTTCTTACCTGACCAGCATATATTGTTTTTATTAAATGTTGTCTTAAAAAATTGTTGTTGCATTTATTGTGTGTTTAATTTAGTCCATTGAGATTGATGCTCGGTAAACTGTTGGTTTAGTTTCATAATTATTCTTTATTAACTGAACAAATGCAGTTGGTATATTTTTTTGTAACTTTATCATGGTCTTTTTTGGTACAGATTAGATTATATTTTTTTGTGAATTCTTCATAGTCATATAAATTTCCCTTTTCATCCATGAGATGAGTGAGTGACCATATTTGTTTCTCCATCCATGTTTCCATGAACACAGACTTCCTTCTATGTAAAACGACTCTGTTGTTCCAAAAAGGAACATCATGAGGACTGAAGTTATGTTTGTATGCTAGTTTCCAGTTTAATAACACCTGTTGGTGAAAAGCAGATCATTTAACAGGTAATTTAGGAATGTCAAAGTCACATCTGAACAGGAAGTCAATACCTCCAACTTTACTAAAAACCAAAGTGGGGACAGCAAACCAAAGCTCATGAGCATTTTTAAGAAAAGATTGAAGCCATTTAAGTTTTAATACGCCATTCATTATTTCAAAATCTATTGCTTTAATCCCACCATCTTCATCATTTTTAACTGTATCTCCTTTTTTGATATAATGATGTTTATTTCTCCAAATAAAGTTAAAGTTTAATTTATTAATTTCCTTAATAATCTTTGGAGGTATGGCTATGGAGGATGCAGGGTAAACAAGTCTTGATAGAGTCTCCATTTTGGTTAGTAATGTCCTACCAGAAAGCGTTAAGTCTCTCTGCAACCAGTTATTTAATATCAATTTGCATTTAGTAATACTATTGTCAACGTTCAGTTTGACACAATTGCAGTTTTTTTGACCCAGTGCCCAGATATCGAACCTCCAGTTTGACCGGTATATTGTAATAAGATGATTGAGAACAATCATGAATACTCATTAATTCACACTTTTCCAAATTTAACTTTAAACCTGATGCTTTAGAGAATGCTTCTACTGTTTGGATAGCCAGTGGAGTCTGATCTTTATTTTTTAGAAACAGAGTTGTATCGTCTGCTCGCTGACTTATAATAATATTCTGATTCATCATCTGTAAACCATGAAGTCTGGAGTTTCTTATAGAGATAGCCAAGAGCTCAGTAACGGTGATGAACAGGAGAGGTGAAACACTGCATCCTTGTCTAATCCCTCTTTTTATTGTCAATCTGGGACTTGTTCCTTCTGCTAAGGAAACACAGCTGTTAACATCTGTATGCAGCATTTTGATTATGTTTAAAAACTTCTCACCAAAGCCAAAACTTAACAAGAAGTTAAAGCTAGATTTTGAATGAGTCAACAGATTCTACGCCAAGCGGGACCACTTCATCTAACAGCTCCACACTGGTCGCTGAGTGGACCAAAACCGAGTCGACGAGGATGATGTTGGACTTTACTCCGTGATAATCAGTAGCTGATTTACTGCAGGTAAATCAACATTCTTAATCATGTTTGCTTGTGTTTACTTTGATCACACAACAACCAGCTGAGTTTTTATTTTTATTTTTCCTGAAAGAAGAAGAAGAAGAAGAAGAAGAAACTGTCCTCCCACCAGGCGGACCGGTTCTGAACAAGGCTTGGCCCAGGTGCAGTACAGGAGGACGTCGAAGAGAGAGATGTTGGATGAACTATTTATTTAAAATTCCCCTCAGTTCTTTTATTCAATCCACTGAATGTTTTAAGCTGCATTAATCAAAGGAGTGACAGCCTGAACGAGCCAGATGAACAACGTGGGACCAGATTCCAGGATGAAAACACAGCAGAGTCCAGTTTATTAATGTAGTTTACAATTAACATGTTTTTTAAAAAGGGTTCAGTTTAATTAGCAGTGTTTGTGTGACATACAATTTGTGTTGTTGAATAAATAAATAAAAAATTAAACCTGATGTCTTAATTTTCAACTTTAATAACATGCAATATGCTTTGCATCATTTTAATCACATAATTTGAATTACATAATGTCCAGATTGCTTCATTTAGCTCAAAGAGCTTCATTACATCACTCAAACCAACAAAAATACTGTTTATTATGTAGAAGAACATATATATGTGATATATTATCCATAAATTAAACGGATTCTTTCATTTTTCTGGACTGAATAATATCGTGCATTGAAATTAAAATGTAACGTGAGACGTTAATTTTCTTTGACCCATCAAATGAATGCGGTCATTTATTAACAGAATCAAAGTTTAACATCAAACATTTACATTAATTTGGCTAATTGATTTCAAAAACAACATAAATAATTAGCAAGTTTTACAAGGAGGAAACCATACGGCCATGATTTCCCCATTTCAAGCATTACAACAGACATTTCTGAAAATATCTGGATGATCACTGGCAAGATATAAGAGTTTAAAGATGGAAATGAAGTTTAAATGGAGAGAAAGGATGGATGAGGGAAATGTGTCGGTATCAGAACGGCACGCTCCGTTAAGATCCCAGCTTCCTCCTCGGTACACTTAGGTGGTATAAATCGACTCTTTACCTGTAGCAGGGGTCTCCACTGGTACGGAGTTCCATTTAATGCACCCTTTCAGCGTCTCCGTAGGAACAGCTGTGAATCGTCCGAAGTAGCGATGGTATTCCGTCCGACACAGGTTCACCTCCCGGTTGGACTCACATGAGTTGTAAGTCCATCAGAGTTCCACTCAGATGTGGAAGATTGCATAATTCCCACGAGACTCGGAATAACTCCGGATCATGTCTGGAACCTCCTGAACTCTCCAGCAATTCTTCTGTTCGGTTTGCTCTCCGAACTGAACTGCTCTCCCACCGCACTCGACTGCACTCGACTGCACTCGACTGGTTCGAACTAGGAAGTGCCGACATTTAAAGAGTTCTATTTCCAGTTCATTTGGGAAGTTCCTGATTGGTCGATCGACCAAACAGGGGTGTGTTTTAGTGATGTAAGAGGTTATTAGAAGTCAGAAAAACAGAAAAATTGTTTTGGAACAGACAGAAGATGTTTTTGAGACAGACGAGAGAAATGTTTAGGCGAGTTGGGGGAAAACAGGTGCCAGCTTCTCTATTTACGTCTGAGAGGATATAAAAACATGACAGTTCGTTCCAACAACTTGTCTTCTTGCCTCCAACCTTGGACCAACTTACACTTGCTCATTCCAGACAGAAAATCAGAAAATGCATGAATTACTCCGTAACACATTCTAACTTGATTTCTACTTTGAAAGAGGATTAAAAAATCAATAATACTGTTTCACAGTTGATTTAAAATGAGTAGTTCACTTCAACATTTAAAAATGGTTTGAACTAAACACACTTTGATTATCAAAACATTTGTAAAATAGTAATGATAATAAAAAAGAGAGTGTTCTTTCAATTGATCAGTGCAGGACACAGAAAGTCTCTGGATGGACTTGATTTTGTGTTTCTGGACTCAAATCAATGAAATACAGTTCTTGTCCCAGGAAGGCCCTCAAGGCCAGATTTGACCTGAGGCTTAGTTCACTACAGTCCCCCCTTTGGAAATCATCACCTGTCCATGGGGATGAATTCCAACATGAACTTACGCCTTCGAATGTCCTTGAGCTTGATGTAATCCAGCAAGGAAAACAAAAGTCAAAGGAGGTAATCCCACAATGTTTTTGGTAATTCCATTGTGTTGGTGGTAATTCCATTGTAGCAATGCTTTAACCCCTTGGAAACAGAGTCTGTAATCCATTGGAAAAGTCATATAATCCACAATGGTAAATCCACAACGAATGGAGGTGTTGATTGATCAGCATACAGAGGGGTTCCCTTGGATTGAACTGAAGATGCGGCCCCTGGATGACGATTGGAGACCAACGTCAGGATTGCAGGTCTCCTCCAGCGAAGGTCGTCTCTGGGCGACGTCCAGTCGATGCCGTTCTGGTTCAAATGTGTCATGCAATTATGTGGTTTAAGGTGGGCTTATGAAGGGGATTTTACATAAGGCCTTAAACTATATGCACCTGGTGTGTAAGCCATTATGATTGGGAACAGCTACAGCTACCAGTTAAGGGGTGGAACATGCTGAAAAGGGTAACTAATAATAATAAACTTTATTTCTATAGCACCTTCCAACAACGCCTTGCATTGACCAAGGTGCTTCACAAGACAAAACAAGATTAAAAACAGGACACAATACATCAGTGCAAATTAAAAAACACAGCGAGAATAAAAGAAGGTAAAAGAGATAAAATAAAAAAAAATAAATAGTAAATACTAAACTACTAAAAGTTAAACATTAAAAGCCCTTTTAAATAAGTATGTTTTCAGTTTGGCTTTGAACAGAACCAGATCAGAGATGGCACGCAGCTCATAGGGAAGAGTATTCCAGGCTGTTGGGCCTGCAACAGAAAAGGACCGGTCCCCCCATTGTTTGCACCTTGAGCGTGGCACCTCCAGCAGATTTTGACCAGTAGACCGTAAAGCTCTGCTGGGCTGGTGGACTTTCAAAAGTTCTGAAATATAAGGTGGTGCAAGGCCATTCAAAGCTTTAAAAACAAACAGTAGCAGCTTGAACTGTATCCTAAACTGAACCGGGAGCCAGTGTAAAGAAGAAAGGACAGGAGTGATATGTTCATATTTACATGTGTTAGTCAACAAGCGAGCAGCAGAGTTTTGTACAAGCTGTAAACGGGAGATAGAAGATTGATTAATACCCACATATAAGGCGTTACAGTAATCAAGCCTAGAGCTCACAAAGGCATGGATGGCCTTCTCCAGATCACTACGGCTAAGGAGTGATTTTACTTTGGAAAGCAGACGGAGCTGAAAGAAGCTGGTTTTCACAACAGAACTGATCTGTTTATCTAGCTTTAAGTTACAGTCAAGCTCCACTCCTAGATTTTTTACCACCTGGTTGGCGTGGGGGAGCGGAAAACCTAGACTGGGAGAGATGTTGCATGAATTACTAGAAGCACCAAATAAAATCCATTCAGTTTTATCGTTATTGAGGTGGAGAAAATTCTGAGACAGCCAGTGCTTAATGTCATTTAAGCAGCTGGCAATAGAGTTGAAACCGAGTGAGGAACTGGGAGTGACCGGCAGATAGATTTGTAGATCATCTGCATACAGATGAAAAGACAGATTATGGCATGCAATGATGGGTCCTAATGGTAGCATGTAAAGTGAGAAGAGAACAGGCCCCAGAATGGATCCCTGCGGTACACCAGAGGTCAAAGAGACTGAAGAAGAGGACAGATCACCAATCATAACAGAGAAAGTTATGTCTGTTAAATAGGACTTAAACCACTCGAGCACAACACCCTGAAGGCCAACCTGCTGAGCCAAACGAGTGATTAGGACCTGATGGTCTACAGTATCAAAAGCTGCTGAGAGGTCCAACATCACCAGCAGAACAGGTTTTTTGGCATCAAGGGACAAAAGAATATCATTCTGTACTTTGAGTAGTGCAGATTCAGTGCTATGGCGGTGTCTGAAGCCAGATTGAAATTTTTCAAACAAGTTGTTGTGTTCTAAAAAAGATTGCAACTGAATGAAAACAACCTTTTCCAGAACTTTGGATAAAAATGACAAGTGTGAAATTGGCCTGAAATTAGAAAAAGCTGTAGGATCTAAACCCGGTTTTTTAAGAAGAGGCCTGACCGCAGCATGTTTGAAAACAGACGGGACATAACCTGAACTTAGACAGCTATTAATAAATGTCAGAAGACAAGGACCAATAACATCCAAGGACTGCTTGAACATCTTAGAGGGGATGATGTCCAGGGTACAGTTTGTAGGTTTCATCTGCTGAACCACCTTAACGAGGTGAGGTAGTGAGACCAGGTCAAGATCAAACACAGCAGAGGTTATTGAGGGCGCACATAACTGAACAGCATTATATGTACTGACAATGTTCTGCTTGATAGAGTCTATTTTGTTCACAAAATAATCAAGAAAACCATCACAGGTAGACTGTGTAGCAGTTTTCAGAACATTGATGGAGGGATTAATGACAGACTGAATGGTATTAAATAAAACCCTTGGCCGGTTACAACTGGTAGAAATTAAATTAGAAAGATATTGTGATTTGGCCTGCTGAACAGCTTTTTGATATTCATGAAGACAGTCTCTCAGTATGTCCTGGGACACATGAAGCCTGTCTTTCTTCCATCTGCGTTCTGCTTTCCTGCAACGTTGTCTAAAAGTCCGAGTGGTACCATTAAGCCAGGGATCTGGTTTGATTTTTGTAGAAGTCTGTCTTAAAGGAGCGATGGAGTCCAAGATCTTTGTAGAAGTGTATTGAAAGGAGGTGATAAATTCTTCTGGATGTAGAGATGAGTCCAGACTATCAGCAGAGTAGAAGTCAGTGCTTCTAAATGCAGCAGCAAACTGACCTGGAGTGGAGGGAGTGATGAAGCGGCAGCGACGTGCTGGAAGCATAGTTTTTACTGGGGGAGAAGTGGAAAATTCAAATATAATAGGAAAGTGGTCTGAAATACAAGTGTCCAAAATTTCTATAACAGATACACGAGGGCCGTGAGAGATGATTAAGTCCAAAGTGTGACCATGACTGTGTGTGGACCCTGACACAGATTGTGACAGGTTAAAAGAATCCAGAAGGCTTTGAAAGTCAGCAGAAAGTTGGTTACAGGGACAGCAAACATGAATGTTAAAATCACCACATAAAAGCAAACTGTCAAATTTTGGCAACAGTTCAGCTAACAGTTCTGAGAATTCATTAATGAAATCCTTATTATATTTTGGTGGGCGATATAAAACACCACACAGCAGGGGGTGTGCAGATTCCATCACAAACAGCTGAAGCTCAAAGCTGCTGTAGTTTTTAGGAGGCAGTGGGCGGCAGGTGAGTTTATCACTGAACACAGCAGCGAGACCGCCCCCACGGCCAGACACACGCGGTGCACTCAGGTAGGAGTATCCAGGTGGGAGGAGCTCAGAAAATGCACTGTTGTCCCCTGGTTTCAGCCAGGTCTCAGTCATCAGGAATAAATCCAAATGATGAGTAGAGATCAGATCGTTTAGCATAAAGGTTTTATTTGAGAGCGATCGGGCATTAAACAGGGCTGCACGCGCTGGTACACAGCCATTTGCGTCATCAGCTGCTCGGGCAAGCGGGCGGAGGTTCTGTTGCACGCAGCCCCCCCTCCTAGTCCCCACAGAGCGACAAGGTGGAAACTGAAAGTTGACACCAGGATTAACAGGAACGAGGCATCGATGACGATATACCAGGGAACGCCGGAGGTCGATGATGCCAAACTCCAAAGGTAAGTCCTGCAGTAGAAGCCGATGATCACCCGTACTGTGAGAGGAGAGGTAGAATTTGAATTTGACGAGGACTCCCGCTCTCCTTCCACGTCTTCTGCGGCGTTTGTTGCGTAGCAACGTCCCAGTAGTGCGGCGTAGATAGGCTGGCACAGACGCCAGGAAGGGCGGTGGTTTCTTAAAATGTCCAGTTTTACCAAAAACTGGTGCGTTGTTTAGCGAATCCTGGATCTTTAGCAGAGTTGAGCGGTCGTACACTAGAAGTGAGGATACATCATGGATGAAGAGAAGGCAAAACATGAGTAACTTTAACAAATTCTGGAGAGGTAGACTGCGTGCCATCAACAAAGGCGCCATCTTGCTAAATTAAGTTATCCAACTATAGGGGTCTATACCTATAGAAGAGTGTTCCAAACTATTTTTCCATTCCTAACTTGGTTTAAGTTAGCTTTACATGGCAAAATATAGTTTGGTTCAATTGTCTGTTGTCTTTTAGACGAACGACTTGAGATTGGGTGTTTGGTTCCCCATAAATGTTTTGGAAGTCTATGGCGAGACTCATCAAAAAGAATTAGCTATCCCCCCAAATAGAATTGTTCGAGTAGGTTCGGCTTAAGCGTTGTGAGACCAATGTAAATTATGGTACTTAAGGTAGCATCAATCTACATTGACTCCGCAAAGATTGCATTTTAACGAATGAACTGCATGTTGGCATAGTTAAAGGCCTCTTAGTCTCTAACTTAACTTACACACAAAATTCATTCTTACCTCAGAAACAATACCAAAAACCAATTAAACGATGTCTCAACATCGACAAAAACAGTGACTAAGCAACCAGTAAAACAACGTTTCAACATTGACAAAAGTAGTGATTAAGCAACTAGAAAACGACGTTTCGGTGCGCCACTCACTCTGGATGTCAGATTTGATCACGTTATCGCGTCTGGTAACATTACCCTAACTGGCGTCACCCCCCTTCGGTCATGGGAGACCGCGAACACGGGTGAGGACGTCGCTCCATGAGCTAAAGTTAGGCTGTCCTTGAGTAGTTTTAACTGTTTGCGCAGCTGAAAGAGGACTTTAAGGTCTGGATTGGAATCCAGTTCGCCTTTCGATGGAGTGTATTTGTCTGGGTCAGTCAGATACAGTATCATCGAGTCAATTGCAGGATCATCCAACTTCTGAAGTTGGATGATGTCTGGGTCAGTTGAAAATGACTTTTCATATTTTAAAAGAACTTGGCGAATTTTGTCTCTTTCTTCATCAGATGTCAGAGTGTCGGCTTGGGCGACCACCTGCTCAATCTGTGATGAGACTGATGAGGGTTCTTGCTCCTTGGGGAGCTCCAACGAATCCCTTTCTGAGTCGTCGGACCTGCGTATGGGTAAGACACCATAGGTTTGAGGTCCTTGGTCGACATCATCGGTTGAGAAAAGAGCTATGGCCTGTGTTGGTTTTGTGAACCATACTGGCCCAGCTTCTTGACTCGGTACCAGGTTATCTGGGAGTTCTCCCAGAAATGGAATGCCTAGTTCAAAATCATGAAAATCAGGTTCTGAGTGTTCAGCTTGCGATGACTCATCATCGTTTGTGTGTGAGTTTACCCCCCCCCCCCTCCTTCCAATGAGGGGTTGTTAGAGGCCACAACAACAATGTCTTGGTGTGTTCCACCGACATCTGTAATGTTGTCATTCGCGCCTTCAGATTTAGTAGCGATCACATCACTACATAGTGCTCCAGGTTGGTTTCCCATTTCAGCGTGTTTCAAAGTTTCTAACAACTTTTGTAGTTTCTCTGTCTCTTCCGAGCTCAGAGGTGTAGGGCCTTGTTTCTGGAATCTTTGTGATTTTTTTTGCCTCGGTTCGTTTCGTCCGAGGTGGGAGAGGGTTAGGTACGTCTCTTGGGGGTTCCTTTTCGGACTTCCCCTGATAATATGGGTCCTCTTGGTTCCCATATCTTTGCGTCCTACGCACACCCCATTTACGATAATCACGTTCATCCTCTAAGAGAGGAGCTTTTTTGTCCCAGCGTGCACCTTCATTACGCGGTTTGTTAGTTTGAAAATACTGCTTTTTCTCGCCTTTTTTAGGAGGAGGGGTCAATGCACGCCGTCCTTCCATTTCTAGGGAGTGGGGTTTAACCTTTATACCAGGAAACACCTCTATGGGCGTCTTAGCATGAGAACATGCCTCAAACACATTCACAGCACACTGTTTAATCTCATTGATGGATTTTTCTCTGAAATTTGCCATAATTTGTACTGACATGCGTATGTCAGTGTGGAGATTTTTGCTGAAAACAAATTTAAAACCTTCTTCTTCCTCCATTCCGGTTTCATTTCTGTAACCAAAATAAGCTTGGAAGATTCTTTTGTAATAGACTTTTGGATGTTCATGCTTGCCCTGCGTGACCTTGTCAGCAGCCGGGAAACCAGCAGGTCCCGTGCAGGGGTCGTACTCTCTGATCAAAGCTTCACACAGAAGGTTGTAATCCCTTCTCGTGGCATCAGGTAGACGCTCGATGAAGGTGAACACCTCTCTGTCCGAAGTGAGCCTTATCAGACTGATTTTATCCTCAACCGTAGCATTAGGATAACCACCCAGTCTGAATTCAAGGTCTTTGAGGTACGCTTTTGTTCCAGTCGAACCCATTGGTCCCGGTACAAAGCGTTGTACATATTTTGAGAGTTTCAGCAGATCATCTATTGAAAGAGGAAGTTTCCATGCACTCTGTTGCCTGTTTGGTAGTGGAAACCTGTTCAGGTCTGTCTCTACCACTTTAGGTATGGATGGAGGGGTGTGTGATGCAAGGAGATTTGGGTCTGAAACCCAGTGTGTCTCCACATTCTGTCCACGCCTCTCACCATATTTCCTTTCTGCATGGCAAAGTTGTGTCTTAAGCACGTCTATCTCAGCTATCTCCGTGCCCGACCCCTACAATTATTATTAAACTTATTATTTAGCACATTTAGATGTTATAGTGCATTGCGACATGTGCGCGTGCCTCGTTCAATAAACATTGATATTAGAACTGGATCAGACTGTGTCTCTTCTAACACAGATGTCGGTCACAGCACCTGGAATCTGACGTAGATTAACTACAAGATGAAAAATATATTCCATCAGTCGTAGTTCAGAAAGCAGTGTGTCCGCCGCCATGTTGATAGAAATATGCCGTCTGCCCACACGTGTGTGTGCGCATGTGGTTTAACACAAAGCCTCAGCGGAGATGTTTATGTTATCAGCGGGGGGTCAGCGAAAAACCTCCACTCTGGAAGGTGGGTTCAGAAACCTCCGGATTCAAAGAGGGGGGCCACTGGTGTCGTGTAAATGATCAGCAGAACCGCAGACAGAAAGCTGTGGATTCACTCAAAATATGCGCCGTGTAAACGGCCCCTATGACGGGAAAAGAAGTCCTGTACTGACTGACCACTGAAAGGCCACTCAACAAGAAAGAAGTCATTATTCTGAAAGCTAAAACAGAGACCCAGGTTACAGTTTGCAAATGCACACATGGACAAGGACCTTCGTTGTTGGAGACGTCCTGTGGTCTGAAGAATTATATTTAGAGGTAAAAGGTGGAAGCTTGCAAACTTGAGAACACCATTCCAAATGTGAAGTTTGATGATGGCAGCATCATGTTGATATACTTCATAAAAATTAGGAAAGAAAAAACTGTGTGGAAATATTGATACATACAGTCCTAGAATACAGTCCTTGATGACCTCAGACTCCCAGCTGTATCGAATAAGCTCCTCTCTGAGAGGGAAAAGAACTCTGGAAACTCACACACATGGTTCAACATTAATGTTAACATTTGTAGTTATAAACATCCTTGTTCAAAAATCCCCTGACACATTGACCCTAAGCATACTACCAAACAAGTTACAAAGAAGCATAAGGATAATGAAGTCAATGCTTTGGATGGATGTGGCTATTACGAAGCTCTGATCTCAGTCACTGCAAGAACTTGTGAGCTTTGCTGACAATATGTGAGTGAGCAAGGTGGCCTCCAAACTTGACTCAGCTATAACAGTTCTGTCAGGAGGGGTGGGACCTGATTGTGAGAAGCTCAAGTAAATATACCAGAAACATTTAACTCAAGT
>NC_056502.1:48630660-48632414 GCF_014905685.2 Nematolebias whitei
CCACTCTTTTTGGAGTCCTTGGAGAGGGTACTGGAAAGTGCACCTCCTGATGACACCCTTGTTCTGCTGGGGGACTTCAATACTCATGTGGGCAATGACAGTGAGACTTGGAGGGGTGTGGTTGGGAGGAACGTCCCCACTGATCTGAACCCGAGTGGTGTTTTGTTGTTGGACTTCTGTGCTCGTCATGGATTGTCCATAACAAACACCATGTTCAAGCATAAGGGTGTCCATATGGGCTCTTGGCACCAGGACACCCTAGGCTGCAGTTCGATGATCGACTTTGTCGTCGTCTCATCTGATCTGCGGCCACATGTCTTGGACACTCGGGTGAAGAGAGGGGCGGAGCTGTCCACTGATGGTGGTGCATTGGCTCCGATGGTGGGGGAGGATGCCGGTCAGAACTGGCAGGCCCAAACGTATTGTGAAGGTTTGCTGACTGACATGATGCAGAGAAGGAAGGTAGATGTTTTATGTGTCCAAGAGACCAAGTGGAAGGGCAGCAAGGCTTGCAGCATTGGAGCAGGGTTCAAACTGTTTTACCATTGTGTGGATAGAAAGAGAAATGGAGTAGGGGTGGTCCTGAAGGAGGAGTTGGCAAAGAATGTAGTAGAGGTGAAGAGAGTGTCAGATATGGTGATGTGCCTGAAGGTAGAAGTAGAAGGTCTGATGCAAAACATTGTCAGTGGTGATGCTCCACAGGTTGGATGTGATGAGGAGGAGAAAGATATATTTTGGTAAGATCTGGATGAAGTGGTAGAGAGTATTCCCAGGGAGGAGAAAGTGATGATCGGAGCAGACCTGAATGGACATGTTGATGAAGGAAACAGAGGGGATGAGGAAGTGATGGGTAGGTTTGGTGTTAAGGAAAGAAACCAGGAAGGACAGATGGTGGTGGATTTTGCCAAGAGAATGGAAATGGCTGTAGTCAATACCTATTTCCAAAAGAGGGAGGAACATAGAGTGACCTATAAGAGTGGCGGAAGGAGTGCGCAGGTCGACTACATTCTGTGTAGAAGAGGAAACCTGAGTGTGATTGGAGACTGTAAGGTAGTGGCAGGGGAGAGCGTGGCCAGACAACATCGGATGGTTGTGTGTAGAATGACTGTTGTCGTGAAGAAGAGAAAAATAATAAAATCAGAGAAAAAGACCAAATGGTGAAAGCTGAAGAAGAAAGAATGTTGTGAGAAATTCAGAGAGGAGCTGTTAAAGGCGCTGGGTAGAAAGAAAGAGCTTCCAAATGACTAGATTACTACAGCAACAGTAATTAGGGAGACAGGTGGGAAGGTACTTGGTGTGTCATCTGGACAGAGAACGGATGATAAGGAAACCTGGTGGTGGAATAGTGAAGTGCAGGGCGCCGTTCAAAGAAAGAGATTAGTCAGGAAGAAATATGACAGTGAGAGGACTGAAGAGAGGAGACAGGAATATAAGGAGATGGGGCATAGAGCAAAGAGAGAAGTAGCTAAGGCAAAGCAGAGGGCGTATGATGAGTTGTATGGGAGACTGGACACTAAAGACGGCGAGAAGGACTGGAAAGCTCTGAAACAAATGAAGAAGGGGAAGGCAGTAGGACCTGATGACATACCAGTGGAGGTTTGGAAATGTCTTGGAGAGATGGCAGTGAGGTTTTTGACTCAAATATTCAATGGCATATTTGAGGGTGAGAAAATGCCTCAGGAATGGAGAAGTGTGCTGGTGCACATTTTTAAGAACAAGGGTGATGTACAGATTTGGACATATATATACATACA
>NC_056502.1:48632514-48638779 GCF_014905685.2 Nematolebias whitei
AGGCCTCTTAGTCTCTAACTTAACTACACAACAAAATTCATTCTTGCCTGGGGTGTTCAAAACAATACCAAAACCAATTAAACGATGTCTCAACATCGATCAAAACAGTGACTAAGCAACCAGTAAAACAACGTTTCAACATTGACAAAAGCAGTGATTAAGCAACTAGAAAACGACGTTTCGGTGCGCCACTCACTCTGAATGTCAGATTTGCTCACGTTATCGCGTCTGGTAGCATTATCCTAACTGGCGTCACCCCCCTTAGGTCATGGGAGACCGCGAACACGGGTGAGGACGTCGCTCCATGAGCTAAAGTTAGGTTGTCCTTGAGTAGTTTTAACTGTTTGCGCAGCTGAAAGAGGACTTTTAGGTCTGGATCGGAATCCAGTTTGACTTTCGATGGAGTGTATTTGTCTGGGTCAGTCAGATACAGTATCATCGAGTTAATTGCAGGATCATCCAACTTCTGAAGTTGGATGATGTCTGGGTCAGTTGAAAATGACTTTTCATATTTTAAAAGAACTTGGCGAGTGTTGTCTCTGTCTTCATCAGATGTCAGAGCGTCGGCTTGGGCGACCACCTGTTCAATCTGTGATGATACTGTTAAGGGTTCTTGCTCCGTGGGGAGCTCCAACGAATCCTTTTCTGAGTCGTCGGACCTGTCTATGGGTAAGACACCATAGGTTTGTGGTCCTTGGTCGACGTCATTGGTTGAGAAAAGAGCGATGGCCTCTGATGGTTTCGTGAAACATACTGGCCCAGCTTCTTGACTCGGTACCAGGTTATCTGGGAGTCCTCCCAGAACTGGAATGCCTAGTTCAAAATCATGAAAATCAGGGTCTGAGTTTTCAGTTTGCGATGACTCATCATCGTTTGTGTGTGAGTTTATCCCCCCTTCGTCCGATGAGGGGTTCTTGGAGGCAACAACAGCAATGTCATGGTGTGTTTCACCGACATCTGTAATGTTGTCATTTGCGCCTTCAGATTTAGTAGCGATCGCATCACTACATAGTGCTCCTGGTTGGATTCCCATTTCAGCGTGTATCAAAGTTTCTAAAAACCTTTGTATTTCCTCTGTCTCTTCCGAGCTCAGAGGTGTAGGGCCTATTTTCTGGAACTTTTGTGATTTTTTCGCCTCGGGACGTTTCGTCCGAGGTGGGAGGCGGCTAGGTACGTCTTTTGGGGGTTCCTCTTTGGACATCCCCTGATAATATGGGTCCTCTTGGATCCCATATCTTTGCGTCCTACGCATGTCCCATTTACGATGATCACGTCCATCCTCTGAAAGAGGAGCCTTTTTGTCCCAGCGTGCACCTTCATTACGTGGTTTGTTAGTTTGAAAATACTGCCTTTTCTCGCCTGTTTTAGGAGGAGGTAGCGTCGCGCGCATTCCTTCCATTTCCAGGGAGTGGGGTTTAACCTTTATACCAGGAAACACCTCTATGGGCGTCTTATCATGAGAACATGCCCCGAATACATTCACAGCACACTGTTTAATCTCATTTATGGATTTTTCTCTGAAATTTGCCATAATTTGTACTGACATGCGTATGTCAGTGTGGAGATTTTTGCTGAAAACATATTTAAAATTTTCTTCTTCCTCCATTCCGGTTTCATTTCTGTAACCAAAATAAGCTTGGAAGATTCTTTTGTAATAAATCTTTGGATGTTCATTCTTTCCCTGCTTGACCTTGTCAGCGGCTGGGAAACCAGCAGGTTCCGTGCAGGGGTCGTACTCTCTGATCAAAGCTTCACACAGAAGGTTGTAATCCTTTCTCGTTGTATCAGGTAGACGCTCGATGAAGGTGAATACCTCTCTGTCCGAAGTGAGCCGTATCAGACTGATCTTATCCTCAACCGTAGCATTAGGATAATCTTTCAATCTGAATTTGAGATCTTTCAGGTACGCTTTTGTTCCAGTTGAACCCATCGGTCCCGGTACAAAGCGTTGTACATATTTTGAGATTTTTTTGCAAATCATCCATTGAAGGAGACAGTATCAACGGTCTCTCTTGTGTGGTTGGTGGTGCAAATTGGTGAAGGTCTGCCCCTACCACCCGAGATGGGGGTGGGGATGACGGAATGGTGTTAAACGTAGGAGGTTCAAGTCGGTGCAGATCCATCCCTATCACCCGAGATGGGGGTGTTACAACGGGGCTAAGAGTAGGAGGTGCAAGTCGGTGCAGACCCGTCCTTATCACCCGAGGTGGGGGTGTTGGAACGGGGCTAAGAGGAGGAGGTGTAACAGCATCTGTCTGGGGTGGTTGTGGCTGACCAGGACCCTGACCTTGTTCGTCCCTGAGTCCCAGACCAGCTCGCCCCACGTCAGAAATCTTGTTTGTTGCTGTGGCTAGATTCTCCTCACAAGCTTTCAGGCGCTCCTGTGATGTCTGACATTCACTTTGTAAAAGCAGACATTGTTGGAGAAATATCGCCTTTTCCGCTTTGCAATCCTCCAGCTCCTTTAATGCTTGCTGCAACTGCTGTTGTAGCACATCGTTGTCTGAACACGCGGCTTGGTACGCACGGTCTCTATCCCTAATCCTCCCCTCATATGATTGAGCCTGTACTGACAGCTCAGTCTTTGAGAGGTCCCTATCAATCTGAAATTGTTCTTTCTCCAATGCAGACTCATTCATCAATCCGTCACACCTCTCCTTTTCAGATTCATATCCTCTGGATAGCATGACATTTCGTGCAACCTGATGGTCCAATTCCGCTTTGAGAAGCAGGGAAATTTTTGCTAACCGTTCACGGCTCGATTTTGTATCCTCTGACACTTTAGCTCCTTTTGCCAAACTTTGCAGTACTTCATCTCTTTGATTGTCATCAAGGTCTTCTAATTGCCCTAATTGATTACCAATAATTGAATTTGTTAAAATATGTAAAGCCGTTTGGACGGCATCTTTGGAGTGCAAGAGGTCAGTGTTTACCTCTTCGTTCGCCATCATCCGCTATTAAAAATTTAAATAGGAGATGTAATTGTTTAGGTGGTAAAATAAAATCAGAAGAGTTTCTCTCTACTGATATATTTACTCTTATTTAGTGATTTAACAATTAAACGTGCATTATCTTTTAGCAAATGAGTAAACTTTATCAACTCTGTGAATATCTGTAACTGTATCTTTTTAAAAAGTTTCTAATTTTTCATTTTGTCCCTCCTGTTTGAGGAATTCAGTGAATGAAAAAATGTCCTGGTAAATGCCTGTCTGCATAAATACCTTAATAACTTTTTAAATGCAAGATAACAGTGATTACTCAGTTTTGAGGAACGTTTATTAACTCAAAAATGCCTTTCAGAAAGAAAATACGTTTAATTTCACTAAAATAACCTAAAAAGCGAAGTGAAAACCTGTGATCTCAAGTCTCTCCAGAAGGTGGCAGCATAACTTTACTCATTTTAACTCAGACACTGTTAGTGTTATCCAGTAGGAGTCGCTATGACTTCCTGTGGCATCCGGTCGTTAGCTGGTAGCTTAAAATTAGCATCGGCTAGACTCGGTTAAAACCAACATTTCTGAACGGATTTTTTACTCAAACGTGGCAAAATTTTAGCAATTAGACTTCGAAGACTTAGCAGCTGATCAGAATACAGCTTTTAAAGCGTTTTTGAACTTTAAAAAGCAGATTTTATTCCCTATGAAAAACGAGTTTTCATTTCCGGGTCACGTGACTGAATCCACCAATGACAAAGCAGCTTTGGGGTGAGAGGAAATGACGTAGGCACGTCATTCACTTCTCAGCGAATCAGAGCGCTCCACAGCAGCCAATTCAACCAATCACGCAGCGTTTTCCCCAGCTAGCATGTTAGATTTATCTGAACAAGTCCGTCAACTTTTTCGTCTTTTAAACTGTCAAAATGCACCTTTTTCTGTTAAAAATGTAATCAATAAGCTCCCAGCTGCACGGAGTCGGCGCCCCGGTCTCAAAAACGTCTTTCTAGCTATTTAAACAACTCGTTCGAACCTTTTCAGAACCGAGCCGGTACCAGAACCACGTCTGAACCGTCTTTAAACAGAATAAAGCGTTTCCACACAAATCCAGCTTAGTTACACATAACAGACGTACAATTTCAGCTTTCATAAAGACATATGACTCACAATTTCAGCTTCAAAACATTGCCAGCGTAAACATGCAGCGTCTAGCTCCAAGCGCGCAGCTTCAGCACGCTGCAGTCTGCTATTTCTCCATGCCAACATGAAATATCAATTATTACATGCATACACAGTCCATTCATGAGCACGTTACGGGCCACCAATATGTAGATGAACAGATGCTGAGATATATTCATCAATTAAAACGGATTCTTCATTTTTCTGGACTGAATAAAACGTGCATTGAATTTAATGAAATGTAACGTGAGACGTCATTTATCTTTGACCCATCAAAATGAATGTGGTCATTTATTTTACAGAATCAAAGTTTAACATCAAACATTTACATTAATTTGGCAAAATATGAAAATAACAACATCATTAATCAGCTTTACAACCAGGAAAACCATACGGCCATGATTTTCCGTTGCTTCACCACAGACATTAATGAAAACTGTACAATTATGATCAATTATCCACACCGCGGTGGATGAGCACTTTACACAGACATTTCTAAATTATCTGGAAGGATTTCTACTTGAGAGAAGAATTTAAAGATGGAAATGAAGTTTAAAGGGAGTAAAAGATGGTGTGTGAGGGGGAGTGTTGACCAGAACCGACACTCTCCATTCGAACCCAGCTTTTCCTCGGTACGCTTAGTAGTAAACTTGACTCATTACCTCTCTGATGATGGATCAGAAGAAGAGGAGCTCCGGTTAACGCTACCTGTCCAGCGTCTCCATAGGATGGCTGTGACTCGTCCGAAGTAGTGACGAGATTCCGTCCGACACAAGCTCACCTCAGCAAGTGGACTTCACATGAGTGGAGTCCTTCAGAAGTTCCACTCAGAGGTGGAAGATGTTATAATCCAAACTCGGAAGAGCCTTATCATGGCTGGACTTCTGTTCTCCCAAACGACTTCACAGAACTGCGAACATCACAGAACTTCTCCGCGCTCAGCCTGGAGAACCAGGAAGTACCGGCATTTTAAAGAGCTCTATTCCCGGTCCATTTGGGAGTCCCTGATTGGTCAATATCAACCAGACAGGGGTGTGGTTTGTGACGTAAGAGGTTACTAGAAGTCAGAAAACAGCAAGAATTGTTATGGAACAGATTAAAACTGTTCTCAGAGACAGAGAGAGTTTTGTTTTGGCGAGTTTGGAGAAACAGGTGCCAACTCCTCTGTTTACGTCTGAGAGGATTTTAAAACAAGACAGTTGTTCCAACACATGTCTGCTTCGACTCCTGACCTTGGAAAAGGCACACTTGCTCATTCAAAGACAGAAATCAGAAAATGCATAATTACTCTGTAACAGGCCTTAATCATGAATTCTACTTTGCATAAGCAACTAAAAAATCATTGTTACTGTTTTACAGTTAATAAAATTGATTAGTTCACTGCAACATCTAAAATGGTTTGAACTAAAACACTTTGATTATCAACATTTGTAAAATAGTAATGATAATAGAAAAGAGAGTGTTCTTTCACTTGATTTTCAAGAAAGAAAGTCTCAGGATGGGTGAACCTGTATTTCTGGATTCAAATCAATGAAATGACAGTTTCTGTCCCACAAGGTTCTTAAGGTCAAGGGTTTTGACCTTAGGCTTAGTTTTGACATCAGGTTAAGTTCACTACAGTGCCCCCTTTGGAAATCATCACCTGTCCATGGGGATGAATTCCAAACATGAACTTACGCCTTCGATTGTCCTTGAAGCTTGATGTAATCCAGCAAAGAAACAAGAGTCAAGAGTAATCCAGCAAGGAAAACAAAAGTCAAAAGTAATCCAGCAAGGAAAACAAAAATCAAAAGTAATCCACAATGTTCTTGGTAATTCCATTGTGTTGATTATAATTCCATAACGTCGTCGGTAAATCCACAACGATTGGAAGTGTTGATTAATCAGCATACAGAGGGGTACCCTTGGATTGAACTGAAGATGCGGCCACTGGATGAAGAGCGGAGACCAACGTCAGGATTGCAGGTCGCCTCCAGCGAAGGTCGTCTCTGGGCGACGTCCAGTCGGTGCCGTTCTGGTTCAAATGTGACATGCAATTATGTGGTTTAAGGTGGGCTTATGAAGGGGATTTTACATAAGGCCTTAAACTATATGCACCTGGTGTGTAAGCTATTATGGTTGGGAACAGCTACAACTACCAGTTAAGGGGTGGA
>NC_056502.1:48638879-48648959 GCF_014905685.2 Nematolebias whitei
GGAGTCTGTAAGTTTCTCTGAATGTGACATGACTTGTTCCAGTGTTTGTGCTGGGAAACAGAGATCCTGGGAGTTATTTACGATTTCATTGACATCTTGCTGGCTGAATGTCGCTCGGCGTCTAAATGGTAAATGGACAGTACTTGTATAGCACCTTTCTATCTGATCAAAATACTCAAAGCGCTTTACACTACAATCTGTGTCCTCATTTACCCATTCATACAGCACTCTACTAGATGTCTACAATGCTAATTGAACAAATCATTCTAAAGAGACTCATCAGAGCTTTATTACATTTATACACCGATGGGACACACATCGGAGGCAATGAGGGGTTCAGTGTCTTGCCCAGGGACACTTCGGCATGTGACTGCTGGTGGAGTCGAACCCCCAACTCTTGCATTGAGGACGACTGCTCTACCCACTCAGTCACAACCGCCCTAAAGGCTACATGCTATTTTTTCAGTTGTTTACAACATGCTATTATTACATGACTAACATGTTACAACCACATAAACAAGATACTCTAGAAAGATTGTGTTGATTGGCCAGCAAAGTTTTTGATATGCTGGATATGTTTGTGGAACTATCTTAGGGTAGGGTTTAGAGTTGATTCAGAAGATGGTTCAGCATAAAAGCATTTCTGCCATAAGGAAAAAGTTGAAAAACATAAGTTATTGTGGCATAATGGTATGTGATTTTGAACACAAATGTCCACTGACCATCTGCCTGTTTCTATCTGCTCACCATCAACTTTAGAAGTTTGTCTTTATTTAGAAATAATACATTACTAGCTTCAAGGTACAAAATGTCCACCAAGGTTATGCAAACGTTACCTTCACGTTGTCCGGATGGAGCCCCCCAGGATATTTGTCCATGTATTGACACAGGTCTGTATGCTGGAAAACATTTAAAAAAGAGAAAAACTGGGTTGAAATACAAGTTTAAAGGTACAATGACTTATGATTATTTGTATCATGACAAAACCAGAACAAATACAGGAGAAGGTCAGAGTGGTATCTCCCTGGATGACAGCTGTTGGAGACATGGTCACAGGGAAGTTTTTAAAACATCTCACAAAAAATTGTGGGTGTTGTCAGTTCTCTCCCGTGGGTCACAGAGGCTTATAGTTTTATGGCTTGCAATTTGAATATGTTAAAAATTAAACTGCACATCTTTTTTTTCTTACAATAGTTGCAGATTTGTGTAAAGTGTGTTGAACCTATCTTAATAGTGTGAATGCTTATTAAGCATTCACACCATTCATATATTAAAACGTTCAGCTCTTTCAGGACAATCCAAGACTTTTGGTATTAGTGCAACTTTAGCTTTTTGAAATATTTAGCCTTTTTTTTTTTAGACAGATAAATCACAGTGAGCCTCGAAGACTCATTTACAAGAGAGATCTGTTTAGACAGACAAAAAGTAGTGAAACAGGACACATGTAGGAATTGGAGGCCAAAAAATATTCTATCAAACTCTTTCTTCTTGGCTGAGAATTGGTCACAGGGAAGATTGAGAAAAGACTTGATATTGAAAAAACACCTCGCATATACAAGTACATGGTGACGTAGACATTCCGCAGAGGGGGGAGACGGCAAGCGCAGCGAGCATGTCCAAGGACGCTCTCGAGGGCACTGTAGGAGTTCTGATAAGGATGGAATAATCAACCAGTTCTCTCCGGTGAGATCCGTAAACATTCTCGAGGGATGTTGGGGAATGGCTAAGGACACCGCCTATGGGAATCCAAGAGTACTGGAATGATGAAACAATGTTTATTCAGCTGGTTTCCTCGGGTTGATTAGTTGGAATTCCTTGATGGAAGGGAGGGTGGCAGAGCATCAGGTTACATGTCCTCCAGGCGAATTCAGATAAGATGGCCAGTCAAGGCCAGCCAAGGAGCCAGATTCAGATAAACACACAAATGTTTTTGGGCCAGGCAGAACTTTATTGACTTCTACCTTGAGTCTGTGTTGGTCCACTCGATTACGAAATGTCCAAATTACATGGCCACACCAATGAACTGTGCCTGAGAATAACCCTGAGATCTGATCCATTCTGCCAAAAGCATTTGAGTCTGGGTGCTCGAGGCACGACCCAAGCCATCATAAAGCAAGCAGCATGATCGGGTCCAAATTGTCTGCCGATGACTTCCTTGATTGTTGATAGACCAGGAACCAGCCGAATCCAAAAAGCAGGAACCAGTTATCATAAATCTAATTATAAATGTATCCTTAAAATCCACAAATGGCAGCAGAGATAAGCACATCATCAAGTCTTCCAAGTCGATGAGATATCCAGCTGCGTGCATGCCAACAGGGCAAATCAGCTTGCCTACAGCCTGTCTTCTCTTCAAAGAAATGTTATCAATTGTGTTGAGGGACCAACTGACAAATCCAAGTCCATAATTATGGTTTGGAAGATATGTAGAGAGAGGCTCAGAATCAGTTCACAGACAAGTTAGAGCAGCAAAGCAAAGCAGAGGAGGAGAGGAGTGGAAAAGCGTCCGACCTTGGCAGGAGCAAGTGGTGAAGTGTCTGACACAGGTCCACAGATGTCCTCGGGAAGGGGGGGGGGGGGGGGGGGGTGTTAGCAGAGCCTCTTTTTCACATAACATCCAGGAGAGTTTGAGATAGTTGACTAATTCAAGACCAAGCGTGGGAGCCGGATTCACATAACAACAGTAATTTGGGTCAGGCCGACACCACTTGATTTTTTGTCTGCCTTATAGGTCTACTGGTACATGTTAATGGTGACTCCAAACAGCCAAATTTTGTTGTCAACACTGCTGGGCTGAGCTTGTAGCTTATCCAACGTTGATTCCTTCCTGCCAGCAAGTTTCAAGAGCCTCAAGTGGTCTGTGATTCTCTGAAATCGCGTCCGGCTTACGGCTCAGATCACACAGCATCTGAGTCTGAGTGCTCACCACACAGCTCATTCCTTCACACAAGCCGGGCAGCCTTACAATGGCCAGAACAGCTGCCAATGTTTTCCACATTTGTTGATATCCAGGTAACCACCAACTCCAAAAAACAGAAATCCTGTTATCATAAATCCAATTTTGTACGCGTCTTCTACATCCTCAACCAACAATACTGACAAGCACACAATCTTCCACTGCCCCTAGGAATCCATTGTGTAACCAGCTGCAAAAGTCCCGTCAGGGCAAGAGAGCTCTCCTTTGCCTTGTCTTCTCTTTGAGAAAATTGTATCTATTGCATTGAGACCAGATCCATAATTTACAATTTGGAAGATATGCAAATTTAGGCTCTGATGGGTTTCACAGGACAAAGAGCAAAGCAGGAGGGAAGCAGGAGTGTGAGGAAAAGTGTCCGCCTTCGTTGAGAGCAAGCAACTGTTTTTATTTGGCTTCTTCTAACTTCTTTCTGCTAATTTTAGCTTGTTATGCTCCTTTCAGCTTATTTCTGCAAGTTTCAGCCTTTTCTGCTATTTCAGCTATTATTTTGCTGTTGATGTGCTATTTTAAAATTTTATAGCTAATTCCACATTTTTTGCACTCGATTCAACTTTTTCATCATAATTCAGCAAAAATGTGCTCTCTCCACTTCCTTCTGCTTCCTCAGATTCAGTCAGGCAGCAGCAGCACTGGGCTGGTCTCTTGGCTTTTGGATGGATCCCGCTATCATTCATTCAACCTTTATTTAGACAGGTTAATCCCAATGAACCTCGAGGACTCATTTACAAGAGAGATCTGAACATCAGTGGACAGTCCACGGTCTCCTCATGACGTTCTCACTGAACTCGCTGGAGCTGAACATTTCAGCAACTAAGGAACTCTGCTGTGAGGGTCGAGCCCAAACACCAGAACCTTTGTTTAAACCACTGACCATCCATGGACATCAGGTGAAGCAGGTGGACGGTTTTAAGTACCTTGGCACAGAGACAGACACAAACATGTCTTTCTCACAGCACACTGACTCAATTTATAAGAAGGCCCGACAACGTCTTTACTTGCTGAGGAAACTAAAGACCTTTCATGTCAGCAGGAGCACAATGACCTTGATTTACAAGTCCAACCTGATCGAGTCCATTTTAACTTTTAACATTTCATCCTGGTTCAACCTCATTAATGTAAAACAGAAAGCTAAATTATGCAGAAATTCAAACAATCAAGTGCAATAACTGGCTCACATCAGCCTCCCCTGTCAGACATCTACAGCTGCTTAATGACCAAGAAAGCCACCCTGATCACAGAGGACCCCTTACATCCACTTCGCAACTGCTTCCAGATGCTTCTATCAAACAAGCGTTACCAAGTCCCACTGGCCAGGAATAATATTTATAAGAAATAATTTGTACCATCTGCGTCAATGTTCTTAAACAAAGCTAAATGGACACTTCTTAATGGTGGTAATTAATGGTGATAATGTGAACAACGAAAAGGTTAAATTATGTCATCTGGACCAGTTTCTTTAAGTGAGAAATGTTTCATCTCCCATCCGAAGGACTTCAGTCTATGGCCTGCCAACCAGATCTGTCCCATAGGTAGCCTTTGAAGCCACCCTCCTGTTGGAATCTCAAAAGCAGGCTTTTAACACATGCAAAACACACTCATCCAAAGCCATAAATCATCATATACAACAATCAAATGTAACAATGGGGGTTTTATTATGTTCTATTGTTGGGTCTTGTGTGTGTATGATGTAGAGCGTGTCAAAGGAGAATTTCGGTGTGGTCTCGGAAGAAGGAGGAGATGGGGTCATGGATGAATGACCTAGGGATCCACAATCTCTCCTCAGGACCGTATCCTTCCCAGTCCACCAGGCTTGGTTCCAACGTCTTATATCCGGGATGCATCTGACTGTAAACGTGGGATGATTATTAATGAGTCAGGTGGGAGTGGGGTTGGCAGGAGGGCACAGGGGGCTTTCAGATACCGGCTTTATCTAAGAGACATGAAATGTAGGGTGTATGCACAGAGTTGGGCAGTATTAACCTTACTGCAGTGGAATTTATTATTTTGGTAATGGGGAAAAAGACCAATGAATTGAGGATGGTTCAACACCAGTAGAAAATTCTCAATGAATTGTGTAAAGGTTAAGGTCTCTATATTGTGGGTGATTAAGTAGCAATGAACCCATCAGAGCACCTCCTCTTTTAGTGCACTAATCACACAAGTTATCTCAGCTGCATCAGGGGAGTAATTAGTAGATGCTCGGTAAAAAGCTAGGTGGCACTGTAACACAAATCCCCCACAGTGATCTGGATTGCCACAAAACACTTCAGATGGTCTGATATCTGGTTCACTGGGAAAAGAGGGAGTAGAATTGTTACTAAGGGGAAGAGCAGTAGTGTCTGGCTGAGGAGTCTGGGTGGAAGGAAGAAGAGTGGATAATTTTTGATTTATGACCCACCGAGTTCCTCTAGGTTGGACTGATTGGAATGCTGTTGGGTCAAGATTTGTCCAAGGGTTGATTTTTGGTTATCAATCTATTTAATCTGAGTAGCGAACAACTGTTGGGACTGTTCGCCCTCAGTCATGGTCTGGGTCTTGTCTGGCTGGAGCATTCTATCAGGACATAGAGGTAAGACACAAGATGACCAGACTGAAAGTAAACATAACTCAACTATAGTTTACAGTGCTTTATTTACAGTGAATATATGATGCTATTTACAAAGACAACCTTCACCACTTGCTCTTGCTGAGATCAGACGTTTTCCCCTCCCTCTCCATTTTGCTTTGCTGCTATATCTGTCTGTGAAACTGCTTCTGAGCCTCTCTTGCATATCTTCCGAACCATAATTATGGACTTGTTTTGATCAGTTGGTCCCTCACCACAATTGATAACATTTCTTTGAAGAGAAGACAGGCTTTAGGCGAGTCGATTTGCCCTGTTGGCATGCACGCAGCTGGATATCTTATCGACTTGGAAGATTTGATGGTGTGTCTATCTCTGCTGCCATTTGTGGATTTTATGAACACATTTTTAATTGGATTTACAAAAACTGGTTCCTGTTTTTTGGATTTGGCTGGTTGCTGGTTTTATCAACAATCAAGGAAGTCGTCTGCAGCAAATTTGGACCCAATCACGCTGCTTGCCTTTATGATGGCTTGGTTCGTGCCTCAAGTACCCAGACTCAAATGCTTTGGGCAGAATTGGATCAGATCTCGGGGATTTTACTCAGTCACGTTCCATCTGTGTGGCCATGTAATATGGACATTTTGGAACCGAGTGAACCAACACAGACTCAAGGTAGATGTCACTAAGTTCTGCCTGTCCCCAAAACATCTGTGTGTTTATCTGAATTTGGCTCCCTTGGCTGGCGTTGAAGGCCATCTTATCTGAATTTGCCTGGAGAACATGTGATCTGATGCTCACCACCCCCTCCCTGAGGAATTTCTAACTGATAACCAGAAAAAAACAGCTGAATAAACATGGTGTCATCATTTCAGAACTCTTGGATTCTCATAGACATTATCCTTGGCCATTCCCCGACATACTTCAAGAATGTTTACGGATCTCACTGGAGGACACTGGCTGATTATTACATCCTTATCAGAACTCTTACTCTTACTCCCTCAAGAGTGTCTATGGACATGCTCACCGCTCTCATCGTCTCACCCCCTCTGCAGAATGTCTACGTCACCATGTGCTTGTTTGTGTGAGGTGTTTTTTAATATCCGAGTTTTTCTTCTCAGGCAGGAAGAAAAAGTTTGATAGGAATTTTTTCGCCTCCAATTCCTACATGTGTCCAGTTTCAATACTTTTTGTCTGTCTAAACAGATCTCACTTGTAAATTACTCTTCTAAGCTCATTGTGACATCTGTCTAAATAAAGGTTGAATGAATGAAAAAAAACCTGGAACAGTGGAATGGGGAGACCTCGACAGATTGAGAAGAGAGTTGAGGGTTCCAGGTAGAGATAAGTCATTGGGCAGGTGGTGGAGAGGCAGCTGACGGTAAGGATTGTTCTTTTGAAGGCACAAGGAGATAGATGAGGGATCCAGGGAAGGACTCAGGAATCAAGCACAATATTTTTGCAATGCTCCAGCATGGAAGGAATCTCTCCTGCAATCCTTTATACCCCTGGAGATCCTTAGGTAGAACATTCACAGCTGCTCATTGGCACCGCCCAGAAACCAAGAAGCTGTGGAAAAAGATGAATCCCTACAGTCACTCTAAAATGTTATTTTATACCCAGTCTGTGTACTGGCCTGTGGTCAATAATAATAATAATAATAATAATAATACTAATAATAATAATTATAGTGAACTAGGCCTCCGACAACAATCTGTCTCTGAAGACCTTCAGGGGACTGGAACTGTTATTTCATTGATTTGAATCCAGAAATACAAATTATCTCATCAAGAGACTATTTAATTGTATCCTGAATTAATCAATTGAAAGAACACTCTTCTTTTTTATATTATCATTACTATTTCAGAATATCTTGATAATCAAATGTGTGTTTAGTTCATACCATTTCTAAATGTTGAAGCGAACCACTCATTTAAATCAACTGTGAAACAGTATTAATGATTTTTAAACCTCATTAGACTTAGAAATCTAGTTAAATGTCTATTTAAAAGTAATTGTGCATTTTGATCTTCAGTCTGATTGAGTGGATTTGATGTCGGTCAGAAGTTAGGGATGTCGTTCAGAAGTCAGAAAGCAAGTTATGAGAACAAAGTGCCTTGTTTTAAAACTCAGTACACAGTAAATAACTTCAACTGGCATCTGCGTTTGTCTCACTTCGTCATAACATTCCTCTCTCTGTACTAACCATTTGTAAACATTCCTGATGTCTTTTTGACTTCTAGTGGCCCTCTTGACATCACTAGAACCACCCCCCTGCTGGTTGTTTCAACCAATCAGGAAGTACCAAGTAACAGGAAGTGAGTACTCTTTAAAAGTCAACACTTCCTGGGACTATTGAGTCTTCTTTCAGTCTTCCTTGAGTCTTTGAAGTCTTCCCAGGAGTCTTCCACTTCTGAGTGGAATTTCTGACTGGAGTCTTACTGACAGTTCCTAAGGAACTTTCAGATTTAATCAATAGCTGATGGATTTGACCATGAGACAAGGGTCCGTCCATCCCAGCGGAGTCACAGTGCCTTGCTGTGAACTCACCCAGGCGTAACGCCCTACAACTTCGAAGGAAGCTTGTTCTGTTGAACGGAGTAAATCGTCACGACTTCGAACAATGACCAGCCACCCTGACCGGAGACGCTGAAAGGTAGCGTGCAAAGAGACCTCTATACTGGAGCTGATCCATCCACTGCAAAGGTAAAGAGACGTCACGAGTTGTCACGCACTAAGTGGACCGGGGGTTTGAGCTGGTGTTGAAAGAAGAGTGCTAATTCCGGTCAACAAACATACATCTTCCTTCATCCATCTTCCTTTTAAATCTATTTCTTCTCTTTAACTTCTATTCGCCAGTAATCTAGATGCCTTCAGAGGTGAATCAGCCTCAATCAGTAATGTTCTGTTGTCTTGTTAGTAAAGCTTGCCAAGTTTATTGATTAGAAACAGATCAGCAAATCAATGTGTACATGTTTTGATGTTAAATTTTGATTCTGTTAAATAAATGACCGCATTTATTCTGATGGGTCAAAGATAAAATGGCGTCTCATGTCACTGATTAAACAATCCACTCAGAGTTATCTTGGTCACATGGCATAAATTTAACTCGAAAAGAAAAGAATCCGTTGTAATTAACAATTAATATTCTTTGTGCTTGAACTAGCTTTAAGTATGATTAATTAGTAGTGTGTCAACAGCGAAACTGTCCTGACATTACTACATAATAATAATAATAAGGTGGCACAGTTGATAGAGCTGCCGCCTCTAAATGAGCAGGCCGTCAGTTCAAATCCCGACCGGGGACCTTTCTGGGTGGAGTGTTTATGTTCTCCATGTACTCTAGTTTCCTCCCACAGACCAAAAACATGCATGTTAGGCTGATTGATAACTCTAACTTGTCCCTAGGTGTAAATGAGAGAGTGAATGGTTGTTTGTCTCATTTGTCTCTTTGTGTCTCTATGATAGACAGGAGACCTGTCCAGGGTGTAGTGAACTAAGCCTGAAGGTCAAAACCTTGACCTTAGGCACCATATGGGACAGGAACTGTCATTTCATTGATTTGAATCCAGAAATACAGGTTGACCCATCCTGAGACTTTCTTTCTTGAAAATTCAAGTGAAAGAACACTCTCTTTTTTATTATCATTACTATTTTACAAATGTTTGATAATCAAAGTGTTTTAGTTCAAACCATGTTAGATGTTATAGTGAACTAATCAATTTTTATTAACTGTGAAACAGTAATAATAATTTTAATCCTCATGCAAAGTTAGAATTCATGTTAAGGTCTGTTACAGAGTAATTATGCATTTTCTGATTTTCTGTCTTTGAATGAGCAGTGTAGGTTTGGTCCAAGGTCGGAGTCGAACGCAGACCAGTTGTTGGAACGAGCTGTCGTGTTTTTACATCCTCTCAGACGTAAATAGAGAAGTTGGCAGCTGTTTTCCGCCAACCCGTCCAAACATTTCTCTCGTCTGTCTGAAAAACATTTTCAATCTGTTCCATAACATCCTTGCTGTCTTCTGACTTCTTGTGACCTCTTACGTCACAAAACACACCCCTGTCTGGTCGACATTGACCAATCAGAGACTCCCAAATGACCCGGAAATAGAGCTCTTTAAAATGTCGGTACTTCCTAGTTTAAAGGAGAGTCTCACAGAGTCTCAAAGAGTCTCAGAGTGTCGAGAGAGTTTCGAGAAGAGTCAAGTTGGAGTCGTTGAAGCTCCCGTGCTGGGAAACAGGAAAATCCTGACATGACCACAGAGCTCTTCCGAGTCTTATGGGATTATAACATCTTCCACCTCTGGGGGAACACTGACGGACTCCACTCATGTGAAGTCCGCTCGTGAGGTGAACCTGTCGGACGGAATACCGTCACTACTTCGGACGATTCACAGCTGTTCCTACGGAGATGCTGAAATCTGTTCCATAACATCCTTGCTGTCTTCTGACTTTTTGTGACCTCTTACGTCACAAAACACACCCCTTTCAGCTCCGTAGGAACAGCTGTGAATCGTCCGAAGTAGTGACGGTATTCC
>NC_056502.1:48649059-48660435 GCF_014905685.2 Nematolebias whitei
CCCCCACACACACACACACACACACACACACACACTAACACACACACTCCATTACCTACACCACCCATTAGATTTACTGTTCAGAATATTGGTAATCAAAAGTTAAAAGTGAACGTTTAGTTTTTAGTTTAAATTGGAAGCTTTAGGTAAAATTTAATGGTATAACACCTGGAAGACACACACAGAACTACTTTTTTACAAGTACTTGTATGTTTTTCCATATAATTAAAGTACATATCAATAAATAAATCACCATGGTATAAAATTTAGACTGATGCACTTTTTAATGAAACCATTTTATTGTAGACATCATCCTTTACAGGGACCTACAAACAATTCATACCTTTGAGTCAAAAGTTCTACCAGTTTAATACAAGTTGATCTAAATTTGGTGCAACATCTTCCAGACATACTTGAAGTGCTACATTTTCTCAATGTTTTCTTAAAACTTGCCTTTAACTGTTGGAGTCAGCCCTGTTTGTCTGTTAGCAAAATATCTCATTAACCACTTAAGGGACAATTGGTTAACCTTTGGAGTCATCCTAAAAATCATAAGTCATCCATGACTTGGGTCAGTTTTACAAATATTGAGATGAAATTTGTTTTGGCGGAGTCATTCGTAACAGAAACTCTGGGTATGATTGCACCATAGGCATTAAAATAATTATATGTGAAGGGGACGTGTCCCCCTCACTTTTAAAAATCACTCATTCGGAACCCCACCCCCCACCCCACCCACACACACACACACACGTACACATTTACCATGAAATATTAGTTCACCCAGTGCTGTTTCTATTTCTTTGTGAACAAATCCATTCAGTTTCTCTTTCGTCACTTGGCTTGTCAGAGCGCTCATGTCTTCAGTTTTTGTTTTTGTCGACAGGACAGGAGAAAGAGGGGAAGACACCTCTGTGTTGCGTGCTAGCTCAGCACCATGTTAGTGCTGGCAGTTGTCTAACTGCGGTAAAGCCTTCCCCAGATTCGGAAACCTTACTGTTGCTCATATCTAGAGTGCTCAATTACAACAAGCTTTACGGTTGGGCTGTTTTTGCGTTGTTGTGTATGGCCCCCTGTTTAAAACTGAATACCGTACAAAAAGCAACATTTCACGTAGATGTTCTTACTTTGATTCCACACATTTAAAGCATGTTTCTCACCAAGTTTGTGGGAATTCAGCTGTGAGGTTTTAAGGACATTTCAACTTTCACAGACTTTAACACACAGGGTCAGGTTGGCACTATTTGTGTTTAAAGGCAAATTAAATAAATAAAACAACTATACCACTAGACTTTTTTATTTGCGTTCAACACTCATCTAAAGGAAGTTTCTGTGTTTTACGATGGACAATTCCTTTCAGAGGGCCTGACACAACCTTGTTACATCAAGTGGTGATGTTGTTTATTTTATTTTGCAAACCGGATTCCAAAAAAGTTGGGACACTAAACAAATTGTGAATAAAAACTGAATGCAATGATGTGGAGGTGCCAACATCTAATATTTTATTCAGAATAGAACACAAATCACAGATCAAATGTTTAAACAGAGAATGTATAATTTTAAGGGAAAAATCTGTTGTTTCCAAATTTCATGGCATCAACAAATCCCAAAAAAGTTGGGACAAGTCCATTTTTACCACTGTGTGGCATCCCCCCTTCTTCTTACAACACTCAACAGACGTCTGGGGACAGAGGAGACCAGTTTCTCCAGTTTAGAAATAGGAATGCTCTCCCATTCATGTCTAATACAGGCCTCTAACTGTTCAATTGTCTTGGGTCTTCTTTGTTGCCCCTTCCTCTTTATGATGCGCCAAATGTTCTCTATAGGTGAAAGATCTGGACTGCAGGCTGGCCATTTCAGTACCGGGATCCTTCTCCTACGTAGCCATGATGTTGTGATTGCTGCAGAATGTGGTCTGGCATTATCGTGTTGAAAAATGCAGGGTCTTCACTGAAAGAGATGACGTCTAGATGGGAGCATATGTTGTTCTAGAACCTGAACATAGTTCTCTGCATTAATGGTGCCTTTCCAGACATGCAAGCTGCCCATGCCACAAGCGCTCATGCAACCCCATACCATCAGTGATGCAGGCTTCTGAACGGAGCCTTGATAACAACTTAGGCTATCCTTGTCCTCTCTGGTCCGGATGACATGGCATCCCAGTGTTCCATAAAGATCTTCAAATCGTGACTCATCTGACCACAGAACACTCTTCTATTTTGCCACACTCCATTTTAAATGACCCCTGGCCCAGTGCATACGTCTGAGCTTGTGGAGCTTGCTTAGAAATGGCTTCCTCTTTACACTGTAGAGTTTCAGCTGGCAACGGCGGATGGCACGGTGGATTGTGTTCACTGACAACGCTTTCTGGAAGTATTCCTGAGCCCATTCTGTTATTTCCTTGACAGTGGCATTCCTGTTTCAGGTGCAGTGACGTTTAAGGGCCCGGAGATCACGAGCATCCAGTAGAGTTTTACGGCCTTGACCCTTACGCACAGCGATTGTTCCAGATTCTCTGAATCTTTTGATGATGTTATGCATGGTTGATGATGATAACTTAAAAGTCTTTGCTATTTTATGCTGGGTAACACCATTCTGGTATTGCTGCACTATCTTTCTGCACAACAATGGTGGAATTGGCGATCCTCTTACCATCTTGGCTTCTGAAAGACACTGGCACTCTGAGAAGCTCTTTTTATACCCAATCATGTTGTCAATTGACCTAATTAGTGTTAATTGGTCTTCCAGCTGTTCGTTATATGCACAATTTCCTTTTTCCAGCCACTTATTGCTACTTGTCCCAACTTTTTTGGGATTTGTTGACACTGTGAAATTTTGAATCAACATATTTTTCCTTTAAAATGTTACATTTACTCAGATTAAACTTTTGATCTGTCATCTTTGTTATATTACGAATAAAATATTGACATTTGCCATCTCCACATCATTGCATTCACTTTTTATTCACAATTTGTTTAGTGTCCCAACTTTTTTGGAAACCGGTTTGTATTTGCCGTTAAGCACAAGTAGTGCTTTGATAGTTTTTATGTTTTTTTTTTCAAAACTGCATACAGAGTAGCAAATCAAAAAATGTGACAGAAACAAAAGAATATCAGCGCCTCAATATTTATTCATTAATACCCTTACCTTGCATATTTACAGGGTTTTTTGAGGGTTCTGGGATTTGGAAATTTAGAGTTTTCACCCTAAAGCAAGAAGATTACTGATTCACTCCTGCCTGGTTTCTGACACTTTTCTGTGTGGAGTTTAATATTTTCCTCTTTCACAGGTGGGTTTTCTTCTGCTAACCAAAAACATGCCTATTTGTTTAATTAGTTGTTCTTACCTGTCCCCATGTGTTAAAGAGAGAGAACAGGTGTTTGTCTCATTTTTCTCCATGTGTACCTGTTATGGACTGGAGACCTGTCCCAGATGTACTCCACCTCTCACACAGTGACTGCTGCTCCCTGCAACCCTGCAAGAAAAAATGGGTCTAGAAAATGAATAGTTGGATAGATAAGTATTTTCTGTACTCCCATGAGGAATGAGCTAAACATATTCTAAAAAGAAGCACTTTGAAACAATCAGCTACAATATCTGTGCTACAAACAACAAACTTCCCAATAGATGGGCTTTAAACAGTTTTCGCTTTATTTAAATTTCTGCTCTATTTCAACTCATGCTTGGAATAGTTCATGTTAAATTTGAATACATTTGTCTTTAAAGGTGTAGATCACAGCTTGTCCTTCAAGTGAGATTGTCAGCATGTCTCCAACACTTCTTCTCACTGCTAATTAAATATACATCAGAAATGTGCTGATGAGTGAGAAATTGCAGCTGTAAACCCAGCCTGTGTTTTCACTCTGTGTTGGAATCGGCTCTTAAAGCCCCATTTTTATTGAAGCCCTCCAACATTCCAGGTATTGATCTATACAAAGCTCACTAATCTAAACATGTCACATCAGGTCTCTGCAACATTTAAAAGCAAAAAATAGCTTGTTCCTCATTTATTACTAACGGAACTAAGTAAACTCTGAAATGTGAGAAATATGAAAAACAGTAACTTGCTTATAGACTGATAATTGTATTACCCATCCATCCATTTTCTTCCGCTTATCCGGGGTCGGGTCACGGGGGTAGCAGATTAAGTAGGGAGGCCCAGACTTCCCTCTCCCCAGCCAATTGGTCCAGCTCCTCCGGGGGAATCCCGAGGCATTCCCAAGCCAGCCGAGAAACATACTCCCTCCAGCGTGTTCTGGGTCTTCCTCTGGGTCTCCTCCTAGTGGGACGTGCCCAGAACACCTCACCAGGGAGGCGTCCAGGAGGCATCCTAACCAGATGCCCGAGCCACCTCAACTGGCTCCTCTCGATGTGGAGAAGCAGCGGATCTACTCTGAGTCCCTCCCGGATGATCGAGCTTCTCACCCTATCTCTAAGGGAAAGCCCAGACACCCTGCGGAGAAAACTTATTTCGGCCGCTTGTATCCGAGATCTCGTTCTTTTGGTCACAACCCAAAGCTCGTGACCATAGATGAGGGTAGGAACGTAGATTGATCGGTAAATTGACAGCTTCGCCTTTTGACTCAGCTCTCTCTTCACCACGACAGACCTGTACAGCGCCCACTTCACTGCAGATGCTGCACCTATTCACCTATCGATCTCATGCTCCATTTTTCCCTCATTCGTGAACAAGATCCCGAGATACTTGAACTTCTCCACTTGGGGCAGGACTTCCTCCCTGACCCAGAGCGGGCACCCTACCCTTTTCCGGCTCAAGACCATGGCCTCGGATTTAGAGGAACTGATCCTCATCCCGGCCGTGTCGCACTTGGCTGTGAACTGCTCCAGCGAAAGCTGTAGATCACGATCTGATGAAGCCAATAGGACCACATCATCTGCAAAAAGCAGAGATACAACCCTGAGGCCACCAAAACAGATCCCCTCAACACCTTGGCTGCACCTAGAAATTCTGCCCATAAAAGTTATGAACAGAATCGTTGACAAAGGGTAACCTTGGCGGAGTCCAACTGTCACCGGGAGCAAGCCCGACTTACTGCCGGCAATGCGGACCAGGCTCTGACATTGGTCATACAGGGACCTAACAGCCCATATCAAAGGGCATGGTACCCCATACTCCCAGAGTACCCCCCAAAGGGTTCCCCGAGGGACGCGGTCGAATGCCTTCTCCAAGTCCACAAAGCGCATGTAGACTGGTTGGGCAAACTCCCATGCACCCTCCAGGACCCTGCTGAGAGTGTAGAGCTGGTCCAATGTTCCACGACCAGGACGAAAACCGCACTGCTCCTCTTGAATCCAAGGTTCAACTATCTGACGGACCCTCCTCTCCAGCACCCCCGAATAGACCTTACAAGGGAGGCTTAAGAGCATGATCCCCCTGTAGTTGGAACACACTCTACGGTCCCCCTTTTTGAATAGGGGGACCAACACCCCGGTCTGCAAATCTAGGGGAACTTCCCCGGATGTCCATGCAATATTGCAGAGTCGCGTAAGCCAACACAACCCTACAACATCCAGAGCCTTAAGGAACTCCGGACGAATCTCATCCACCCCCGGGGCACTGCCACTGAGGAGCTTTTTAACCACCTTGGTGACCTCAGCACCAGAGATTGGAGGGCCCGACCCAGAGTCCCCAGGCTCTGCTTCCTCAGTGGAAGACGTGCCAATGGGATTGAGGAGGTCTTTAAAGTATTATGCCCACCGACCCACGACATCCCGAGTTGAGGTCAGCAGCACACCACCCCCACTATAAACAGTGTTGGTGGTGTACCGCTTTCCCCTCCAAGACGCCGGATGCTGAACCAGAATCGCCTGGAAGCCGTGCAGAAGTCATTCTCCATGGCCTCTCCACACTCCTCCCATGCCCGAGTTTTTGCCTCAGCGATCACCCGAGCCACATGCTGCTTGGACTGTCGGTACCCATCAGCTGCTTCCGGGGTCCCACAGGCCAAAAAGGCCCGATAGGACTCCTTCTTCAGCCTGACAGCATCTCTCACCGCCGATGTCCACTACCGGGTTCGAAGGTTGCCACCGCGACAGGCACCGACAACCTTGTGACCGCAGACAAAGTTGATCATCGAACTGCGGCCTAGGGTGTCCTGGTGCCAGGAGCACATATGGACACCCTTATGCTTGAACATGGTGTTCGTTATAGACAATCCATGACGAGCACAGAAGTCCAACAACAGAACACCACTCGGGTTCAGATCAGGGGGGGGGGCGTTCCTCCCAACCACACCCCTCCTAATTGTATTATAATATCTTAAAAATAGAAGAAAAAAATAGTACTTTATTTGTTATTTAGGACCCAAATGTTCTTAAATAAAAAATGAAACACATAAAACATGTTAAGGTTTCATTGTCTAAAATTCAAATCTTTTTTATTATTGTTATAAAAACTGTCAATTTTTAAAGCCAATAATATTCCAATAGATTTACAAAACTATGTCTGACTTTTACAGCAAGTTGCTTCTAATCTATTTAACCTTTTAATTGTTTGAAATGTTTGTTAAGTGACCACACTATAAGACACTGCATGTCACTGATCACTGCATATTCAGCACATTTACTGATAACTCAGGCAATGTTTAGCTGCTTCTGGCACTGAAATCATCAGAAGTTGTACACAATGCATTGATAGTAAATGATAAATGTTGAAACTGAGTTCATGCTGCCAAACCCACCTGCATCATTAGTGTTGTTGTACTGCACAACGTCCATTCACTTATTGCAACAAATTGGTTTGCAAAACTGCCTTAACTCTTTTTATGTTGTCAATATAAAAAACAAAAACTCAAGTTTGCAGCATTTTTGTTCACATTTATATGGAACCACTGCAAAGAGGCAAAAGAGCCACGAGCAGCTCTGAAACTGGAGCTCAGACCCTTGTGTGAAACATCACCTCTGTATTTTTTTTCTCTACTGTGTTTGCAGCATCACTTCTGAAAGGCCTGAAACACGCCAACATCGTGCTCCTCCATGACATCATCCACACCAAGGAAACCCTGACTCTGGTCTTTGAATATGTGGTGAGTGTGCACTCTGAGGTCTCTCTCCTGAAGGGCATTATATAAGTCTAAAGTTGGGTTGAAATTTGAGGTTTTTGATTTTTGTCCCACTTCAACAGAACAGGAGCTATGAATGTTTAGATTGGCAAAGGTGCCTAAAGAGTGTCGAAGCAGCTATGTTTTTGTTTTTTTTGTTGTTTTTTTTTTTTTTGGGGGGGGGGGGGGGGGTCCCACACTTTGCTCTGTGCTTTATGATGGCCAGATCCAACAGACTGAGCTGCCTGTGCCTATAAAGAAAACAGGAAGTCATATTCAGTGAAAGTTCACAGTTTTCAGTTGTTTCAACTGTCCTGCTGATTTCACACTTGCTCGTCCCTTTATTAGGTCCACCTTTTAATTACTTGTTAACACAAAATAGCTAGTCAGTCAATCACATGACAGCAACTCAATGCATTTAGGCATTTAGAAACAGATCATTTGACTAGCTAACATGCAAAGCAAGCATCATAACGTCACAAAGGGAGACTTAAATGAGTTTAAAGTTTGTCTGGTTGTTGGTGCCGGTACTTCAAAAACTGCTGATCTACTGGGTTTTCCACACACAACTATATCTAGGGTTTACACAGAATGGTCTGAAAGAGAGCAAAATTCTAGTAATTAGCAGTTGTGTGGATAAAAATGTCTTGATGTCAGATGTCAAAGGAGAGTGGGCAGACTGGTTGCAGAGGACAGAAAGGCAACCGTAGCTCCATCACCCACTCAGTACAACAGTCTGCTACTAGTAAAGTAAACCTAATAAATATCCTGATGCATGCTCAGTAATCCAGGTAGAAAAATCTAAAAAAGTTAAATGTGGTCCTCTGGACATTCAAAAACAAAACAAAACAAAACAAAAAACTGTAGAAACATTTCGTCTTTCAGCTGAAAGACTTCCTCAACTCAAATCCCAGCCAGGGCCCTTTCTGGGTGGAGTTTGCATGTTCTCTTCATGCATGTGTGGGTTTTCTCCGGGTACTCCGGTTTCCTCCCACAGATCAAAACATGCATGTTAGGCTGATTGGTAACTCTAAATTGTCCCTAGGTGAGAGAGAGAGTGAATGTTTGTTTGTCTTGTTTGTCTCTACTGTATGTGTCCCTGTGATGGACTGGAGACCTGTCCGGGTGTCCCCTGCCTCTCACAGTGATAGCTGGACATGGGCACCAGTGACCTCCGCAACTCAAAAAGGAAGAAATGAGTAAATGATAATGTATGTATGTATGGATGTATGTATGTATGTATGTATGTATGTATGTATGTATGTATGGATGTATGGATGTATGGATGTATGTATGTATGGATGTATGTATGGATGGATGGATGTATGGATGGATGGATGTATGGATGGATGGATGGATGGATGGATGGATGGATGGATGGATTAGCTACATTTTCTGTAGAACAATCTGACCTGGATTATGGTTATGGTATAACACAATCAGTGTTTATATTATTTATTTTGGAAAGTTAAGAATAAAAAGCCAGTTATTCTAATCTGTTAAAACTGACAGATAAACAGTAATATGTGGTAATACTACATGTCTGTGTAAGAACAGAACAACTAAATCAGTTGTGTAAAACTTTCTGCATTTTTTATTTTTTTATTTTTTGCAATTATTGCCTTCAAATTATATTCAAGAGGTATGCATACTTTGCAAAGCATTATAAATGTACACACCACTTTACAATTTGTATCTTTGTAAAATTACTGTATTTTAAAAACAGTCCTATATTTAATTTGTTAATCTGAAATATTTCTTGTAGAAATCTTACTTATCACCAAACTGAGGATCCATTCCTCTGTACATTCCTGGTTGTAAGGCAACAGACTAGAAAGAATACCAACAGAGAGACTACTTTAGCAACTCAGTATATAAAACATATTGAAGACGGCTCAGATTTTGTGTTGCCTCTTTATATGTTCTAACTGACAGGAGTATCTGGGGGTCACATTTATATTCAGGTCAAATGTTTGTTGTGGATGTGCTGAATGAAGCATAATCCTCCAACCATCTTACTCAGCTTTCCTGCTGGACTGCATTTAATGAGGGCGAAGACTGCAGGATGCCTCCTGTGTGGAGACATCCAAAGCCAAAGGTTTAACGGTTTCGTCTTTAAAGTGTGAGCAGAACTCAGCAGGTGATGCTTAAATTAAAGCTGAGGGGAAAAGATCAGCTCTGCTAAAGAGTTTCTACAGAAACATGAATTAAGCCCCTCACAGAATCCTCTTTGAATTTTATACATTTCCAATGGTCCTGATTGTAAGAAGTTACAATTGATTGTAAGAAGTTACCTTGGTTTGCATATATCACTCTGACATTAAGAGGGCTGAAGCTGAAGCACTCATTTATATTCACCCACTAATCTGTTCAGATGACCTGACTGAAAATTGTTAGATTGTATACCTGGATTATTGTGCATTGACTTTTTTGGTTTCACCCTCTAATCTGTTTTGAAAAGTTTCCAATTTGCTACACTTCCTACAGCTTTAAAACTTACAAAATACATCAAAATATGACTTCATCAGGAAAATTGTACTGATTTTTGATGGCAGTACATTGTCCAATGTAAACTTTTTTGGAGGGGTGTTGGGTGGGGGTGGGTCCTAATAAACAGCTATAGGATTTAGTTAAAACATGAGGTAACAGCCCTTTTTAAACTATATAGTTCAGACAAACTTTACAGTAAAAACATGATTCAAACTTTAACATGCCACTGAGAGTTGGACTTTACATGACTAAACTTGCATGTTGACATATTTAATAGTTTTACTAGAACTGCACAGCTTTAGTCAGTAGCAGATACAAATCTTACGTTCTTGCCTTCATTCATTAAAGACACACAAACAGCAAAAAGTGATATCGTTCAGCTTTAGTCACAATAAAATTCATACTTCCGTCAGTTTTTATTCTCACAGTGGGTATGTTTACATGGACATAAGTAACCGGATCAAATGGCCGGTCGGAATAAAAGTGTGTCATGTAAACACTCCGTTCGGGTTATTTTTGTGTATTTGGCGCGATCCGTTATAATTTCTGATCAGAACGAAACGGGTGGTTTACGCCGATCCAAAACCCGATCGATGCGCATGTAAACGCCTGATCTGTTTGTTTTTATCTGATGGTGAAAAACTGACCTGACTGCGCATGTGCGACTTTGCCATTTCCGCCTGGCTAACGCTAATAATATTAGCATGTCAGGGAAGTAAAACTGGTCGGTGAGCGACACAACATTTCTACTAGAAACTTTTAAAGAGCTCAAAATGATTTCTATTACCTGTAGCTCAGTCAGGGAGTGCAGTAACGTCTCCACCATCATTAAAACCTGTCGCGGGTCCATTTTGGGTGCTCAGGTTTGTTTACGTTCACCCGGAAGTAGAACTTATTCTTCGGTGTTTTTTTTAAGGAGAGTTTACCACCCTGCGCATGTCAGTACTGCTGTTCAGAGCAAAGCCCGCTGCATGTAAACGCTCATCATGAACAGATTGTGCCCATGTAAACAATACATTTGAATTATTCAAACAGAACACATTTCAATCCGGTCAAAGAATTCTGCGCATGTAAACTTAGCTAGTGAGATTCTGACTTTAGAGCGTGAAGATAACTTTTGAGATTATTTTAGAACTTCCTAAAATTAGCGCAAAATCTTTTAACTTCTACAAACTTTGCACTTCTTTGACAATTGCAGTTTATACATAAAAACTGTTATTTTTGTCATATTACACATTTGTCATATTCCAAAACTAAATCTCAAATTATATAGTTCTCTTGGGCTTTATAAAAAAGTTGATTGTTCATCCCCAGTTCTGAAAAAATGAGGACATGGTGTCAAATGTGAAGAACAGTATGTAGTGATTAGTAAGTCCCTTAAACCCAATTTTTATTTACATTGAAACATAGTAAAAAAAAAAAATAAATAAATTAAAAAAATTGTTGCTGAAACTAATAATTTATTTATTTTATTTTTGGTTACAATAATTAAATTTGTATTGCAGAAAAAACATCTCAGAAAGTTGGAATAAACAACAAAATGTTGTAAAAGTAAGTGGTATGAATAATAAACAGCTTGAGGAGCATTTAAAAAAATTTGGGGTTAATGTACTATTATAATATTATCATTATTATTATTATTATTACTTTGTATTATTATTATTATTATTATTATTATCCACCCATCCATGATCTTTACCCGCTCCTTCGTTTTCGGGTCGCAGGGGTCACTGGTGCCCATATTCAGTAGTCACTGTTGGAGAGGCGAGGTACACCCTTGTAGTGAACTAAGCCTGAAGGTCAAAACCTTGACCTTAGGCACCAT
>NC_056502.1:48675435-48691325 GCF_014905685.2 Nematolebias whitei
TGCACTCTGTTGCATGTTTTGTGGAGGAGACCTGTTCAGGTCTGTTCTTACCATTTTAGGTGAGGGTGGATTACGAGCAGGAGGTGCAACAATATCTTTCTGAGGTGTTTGTGGGTGACCTGGACTCTGTCCACGGTCTTCTCTGAGTTCCAGACAAACTCGCCCCACGTCAGAAATCTTGTTTGTTGCTGCTCTTAGTTTTTCCTCACATGTTTAAGCGTTCCTGTGATGTATGATAATCACATTCTAAACACATATGTAGCTGTTGTAAATTGTGTTTATCTATTCTGCATTCTTCCAGATCTTTGTTAAGCACATCTATTTTGCTATTCAGCGAATCAATTTCTGCATTTGCATTTTGCTGTGATTGAAACATCTGTACGGAATGTTTTTTTGTGAGGACTTCGTGTTCACTTTTAAATTGAAGGAAGTGTTCTTCAATTTTCTGAACCACCTCTTTTTCACTGTCTAACCTTATTGCAAGGTAATCAGCTTTCTCAACAACCGTATAGAATGATTCTTTCAGCAAAATTGCGATTATAGCCAGCTTTTCATAGTTTGACTTTGTAATTTCTGTAGAGGTCACACTTTCTGCAACCTCCTTCAGATTGTCCAATAACTCTTTTGGGTTCATGCGCTCTGCCTGTTTATCATATGGATGTAAGGAATCTGTCAGAAGCGCTAACGCATTCTCTAAGCAGTCCCTTATCCCATAAGGACCAAAGTCTTTTTCTAACACACCTGTCATGTTCATTCACTGTGTAGCACTTTATCTGTTTAAAACAGTTGCAAGCTTCAGATATTTTTACAGGTAAATATTTGTATTCAGATGTCTTTGAGTTTTCACACTATTTTAAGCTCTGGGTTTACACAGAAGTACTGTTATAAGTCAACTTATTCAAATGTGGGTACCTTTCTGTAGGTTTTACCCCAATTCATGAATATTTAAGTAAATGCTCTCTGGCAGTGTTACTTTTTTATGTGCTTATTTCTTAACAGATACTAGATTACCAAGCTCTTTTTAGTGTATTTTACTCTAAAGCACTGAATTTTTAATAAACCTGCAATTTTTCTTTTTAGTCTCACAGCAACATAAGTTTAAAATGTTTTTTAAACTGTTTACTTCCAGCAATTTGCTATTTTAACAGTTACTCATAGAACCAAGTGGTGAAAAGAACAAGAAAAGTTGATGATGTGTCAGGATTAATCAGTCCTTCTTCAGAAAAACTGTTATTCCTGTTCTCCTGTCTCATCCTCTATTTAAAATTAAATAGGAAGATTTATTTTTAGGTGGTAATTTAAACAGAAAAGTTTCTTTTTCCTGATAAGTTTACTCTTATCTAGTGATTTTGCAATTAAACGTGTATTATCTTTCAAGCAAATGAGTAACTGATCAACTCTGTGAATATTTGAACCGTATCTTTTAAAAAGTTTCTAATTTTTCATTTTGTCCCTCCTTGTTTGAGGAATTCAGTGAATGAAAATGTCCTGGTAAATGCCTTTTTTTGCATAAATACCTCTTACTTTTTAAGTGCACGATAACAGTGATTATTCAGCTAGAGGAAGTTTGTTAACTCAAAGTTCGTCTTACAGAGAGAAAAAAAAAAACGTTTAATTTCACTAAAATACCTAAAACTGAAGTGAAACCGTGATCTCAAGTTTCTCCAGGAGGGGGCAGTGTTTAGCTTTTTACCAGCAGGAGTCTATGACGACTTCCTGTGACGTTCGGTTGACATCCTGTTTTTAGCCGCTTAGCTTAAAGTTAGCTTCGGCTAAACTCGGTTAAAATCAACATTTCTGAACGAATTTAAGCGTAAACGTGGCGTTCTTTCAACAAGCACGACTTTTTAGCATGAAACATGAGTTTTTTTGGACATATGGCAGCTTTATTTAGTGATTTTAAGCACGGCAAAGCTCATTTCCGACATGGAGGAAGTGACGTGACACGTCACTCATCCGGTCGTTAGCTGTTAGCTTAAAATTAGCATCGCTAGCGTTGTTCAAAAACATCATTTAATGACGGATTTTAAACTCTAACGTGGCAAAATTTCAGCGAGTATGCTTCGAAGAACTTAACTAGCGTGTCAAAATACACTTTAAAGCGCTTTTCAGCTTTAAAAAGCAGATTTTATTTCCCTATGAAAACGAGTTTCATTTCCGGGTCACGTGACTGAAATCACCAATGACAGAGCGGCACGGGGGTGAGAGGAAATGACGTAGGCACGTCATTCAACCTCTCAGCGAATCAGAGCGCTCCACAGCAGCAAATCCAACCAATCACGTTAGCGTTTTCCAACTAGCATGTTAGATTAGCCTGAAATAAGTTCGTCAACTTTTCGTCTTTTAAACTGTCAAAATGCACTTTTTCTGTTAAAAAATGTAACGAATCAACTCTGAGCTTAGCTGAGACTTCGTCCAGTCTTTAAAACGTTTCTCCATCTATTCAAAATACTCGTTCAAACTTATCAGAACCGAACCGGACCACAGCCGGGTCTTGCAGCAGAACCTCCGTCCTTTTAAACAGAATAACGTTTTCCACAGCTCATCAGCTTAGTTACACGTAACAGGCGTACAATTTCAGCTTTAAAAACACTTAATGACACTATTTCAGCTTTCAAAACATCACCAGCGTAACACAGCGTAAACATGCAGAGTTCCACTTCAAGCGGCAGCTCCAGCACGCTGCGTTCAATCACAGCTGACAAAACTGTTGGTTTTTTTTATGCCAACATGTAAAATCAATCTTTACACGAATACACAGTCATTTATGAGCACGTAGCGGGCCACCAATATGTAGTATGACATATGCAGGATATATTCATACATTTCGCGAGTTCTTCATTTTTCTGACTGTGTAAATGTCGTGCATTGAGTTTAACAGAAAAGTAACGAGAGACGTTATTTATCTTTGACCCATCAAAAATGAATGCGGTCATTTATTTGCAGAATCAAAGTTTAACATCAAACATTTACATTAATTTGGCAAAATATGAAAACAATAACATGGCTAGTTTCACAGAAAGTGGGTACAATACGGCGATTGTCCTCACTTCTCAGCAGAACAGCAGACATCAATCACACGGCGGTGATTGAGAACTTTGCTCCAGACATTTCTAAAAATATCTGTGATGATTTTAGGAGAAAGGAGAGTTTAAGATGGAAAATGGAGATTTATCCTACAGAGAGATGTGGGAGGGAATTTATCTGTTTGACCAGAAACGTGCACGCTCCTTCAGATCTCAGCTTGGTCACGGTACGCTTGGTCGAAGTAGAACTTTTACCTGGTTGACGATAGGTCAGGTCGGCGTGAAGTCCTTCCTTTGACTCTTTCAGCGTCTCCGTTGAGAACAGCTAAATTACTTCGAGAGTCGTGCGAGGTTATCCAAACAGAAGTTATAATTCCCAAAATCGTCCCTGCATTCTGGATTCAAGAAGCATTCTGGACGCCTGCGTTAGCATCCAAGAACTCTGAACTCTTTAACTCTCTTCAGAGAGTTAAAGTCTGGAACTCTTCTCCAGGAAAAACTTTCAAGCTCTGAAAACTCCCACATTGAACTCAATCCTGAGCGCAGCAGCTCTAGTTGAACTGGGAAGTTGCCACATTTAAATGGGTCGACTTCCGGGTCATTTGAGAGCTTTCTAATTGGTGGATAGACCAGAAAAGAGGTGTGGTTTGTGATGTAAGGTGTTATCAAAGTCAAGGACAGAGATTAAGTTTGTTTAAAACAGACAGAAAGATTATTGGAGAAAACCAGACTTCGTGGAGTCAAACTCTCCTGTATCTTCTGTAAAAGTTAAACATGACATTTCTTTTTCAGTAAACTTTTAGTTGACCGAAACTTGAACCTTAACACACTTACAAAACTTGCTCATTGAAGACAGAAAAATCAAGAAATGCATATTAACCTGATTTCTTCTTAGAATGAGGAATAAAAATCATTACTTACTGTTTATGTAAATAAAAATGAGTAGTTCTCTTCAACCTGTAAACATTGAGTGAACTAACACAATTTGATTATCAAACATTTGTAAAATAGTAATGATCATAGAGAATTGTCTTTTCTACTTGATTAATTCAAGAAAGAAAGTCTCCAGATGGGTCAAACTGTATTTCTGGATGCAGATCAATGAAATAACAGTTTCTGTCCATCTGGTCAGATTTGACATCAGATCAAGTTCACTACAAATATTGCTCCCCATATGTGAAGTAGGTTGACTGCAGGCACAGTTTCAAGAGTTGACACAGTTGTTCTGTGGAAAGCGTGGTCCTGCTGCTCAGAGTGGTGTCTGATTTTAATCTTAAACTGACCACCTCTACTGCATCATCAACAGGAATGCACGTAAAGAGTGATGTGACATCAAAAGAGACCATTGTTTCATCAGTCTCCATGATGACATCCCTCACCTTATCCACAAAGTCCATGGTGTTCTGTATGTGGTGTTCTGAGCTGCCAACTAAAGGGATGAGTACAGGCGCCAGATATTTGGAAACATTGTAAGTGACAGAGTTAATCATGCTAACAATTGGTCTTAAAGGTACACCTTGTTTGTAGATTTTAGGTAAACCATACAGACTAGGTGTGGCCTCCCCTGGGTACAGTCTGTGGTACAGAATACGGTCAATAGCCTTGTCCTGCTCCAAATTTTTCAGGCAATCTATTAACTTCTTCTTGTAACCACTTACTGGATCTCTTTTCAGAGGTTCATAAGTGTTTAAGTCACTAAGGAGTGTCATAACTTTCTCATGATAGTCTTTCTGGTTCAAAATCACTGTGCACCTTCCTTTGTCTGCTGGGAGAATGATGATGTTTTTGTCCTTGCTAAGAGTGGTGAGTGCATCCCTCTCCTCTCTACTGATGTTGGAAGGTGGTTGTTTGGCATTGCTGAGGCAGGATGAAACTTTGATTCTGAGCTGATCTGCTTCACCCTCTTTCATTTTGTTGTTGCGGATGGCTGATTCTGTGGCTGTGATCATCTCCACCAAAGGAATTCTACTTGGTGCAACCGCAAAGTTCAGACCCCTGGCAAAAATCTCTGTCTCCGGCTGGGTGAGCTGTCTGTCAGATAAATTCTTCACCCACTTTTCTGTCTCCCTGGCATGTAATTGACTACTGGAGTGTTGTCCTACACTGAATGTGTTGTTATTGGAATAGTGATGGTGTTGATGAGTTATTAGTAAGTTAAACTTATTTTGTTGTCGAGTCTTGGACTTGACATGCTGTGCTAAGTGTGCCTGATCTGTACAGTCCAACACTTGCTGAAGTGTGGTCTGATCTAGACACATAGTTAGTTTATGTTTAATGTACTCTTCTTTGGCCTTCAAGGCCTCAATAGTAAAATTGGTCTGTCTCACCCGTTCATTCAGCAGCTGGGTCTGTGCCTTCTGAAGGATCTTGCTTGCCCGGTGCCCGCTGACCGATGATTTTAGTTCCAGGCTCTTGGGAATGATGCCACTTTGTCGACATCTGAGGTTGAATCGCAAGTGGTTCCTATAGTCTGCCCTCTTCCTTGCTGTTTTCTCAAACTCTCTTACTAGTTTGAGGCAATCCTGGCCAAAGTGATTCAAAATATCCTGATGCATGCTCAATAATCCAGGTAGAAAAATCCAAAAAAAGTTCAATCTGGTCCTCTGGACATTCAAAAAAAACAAAAATACAAAACAAAGCAAAAAAATATAGAAACGTTTCGTCTCTCATCCAAGAGACTTCCTCAGTCTGAGGTGCTGTTTTCAGCTCATTCTCTTAAATAGCACCTTCTCAGAGTGGATCAACCAGTTTGCTGCTGACAACCAAAACCAGCTGCTCACATGCTCAAGAAGGACCATCAGCCTAACAATGGACTCCGGGTTCAACTGTCCCCCTCTTACAATGCTGTGATTGCTAGTATCACTCAGCCCTCTGTGAACAGTAAACAGCCATCAATGTGCTAATGATCCATTGTTAGGCTGATGGTCCTTCTTGAGCATGTGATCAGCTGGTTTTGGTTGTCAGCAGCAAACTGGTTGATCCACTCTGAGAAGGTGCTATTTAAGAGACTGAGCTGAAAACAGCACCTCAGACTGATGAAGTCTCTTGGATGAGAGACGAAACGTTTCTAGATTTTTTTGCTTTGTTTTTTTTTTTTTTTTTTTTTTAATGTCCAGAGGACTAGATTGAACTTTTTTGGATTTTTCTACCTGGATTATTGAGCATGCATCTGGATATACTTATTTTAGGTTTAGAAATTTAAAGAACAGAGTTGATGCTGCTCACATAGTATCTGCACTGGGGCTTATTACTCAGAAACTGATAAATTACAGTAGATCAATTTCAAAATGCCTTTCCGATTTGTTCCCTGGGTGTTTGGGGCTCAAAAAGCTATGTGTTCATGTTGGCTCGTCTTCCATGAGATCGATTCAGTGTTTTATGAGAAGACTCAGAAGACTCTTATGGACAGTAAAAAATAAGGAGCTCTGTGTCCATTGCCTGGACGTCGGTTACTGGGGCCCCACCCTGGAGCCAGGCTTGGAGGAGGGGCTCGTCGGCAAGCGCCTGGTGACCGGGTCTCTACCCATAGAGTCCGGTTGGTTCGGATGGGTTTGCTTTCCTGTGATCCCACCACCTGCAGGAGGGGCCAAATGAGTTGGGGTAATGATGCCATGGGCAGTGGCCCAAGGCAGTGGCCCAAGACAGGGGCCCATGGCAGTGGCCAAAGGCAGGGGCCTTGGCGCTCTGACCCCGGCTTACCACAGCTGGCTCTTGGGACATGGAATGTAACCTCTCTGGCAGGGAAGGAGCCTGAGCTTGTGCGAGAGGTTGAAAGGTACTGATAAGATATAGTTGGGCTCATCTTGACGCACAGCATGGTCTCTGGAACCAATCTCCTTGAGAGGGGCTGGACTTTATTCCACTCTGGAGTTGCCCATGGTGAGAGGCACCAAGCAGGTGTAGGTCTACTTTTAACCCCCAGACTTGGTGCCTGTGTGTTGAACTTTTCCCCGGTAGATGAAAGGGTAACTTTCCTGTGCCTTCAGGTGGGAGGACGGGTTCTAACTGTTGTTTGTGCCTACGTGACAAACAGCAGTCCAGAGTATCTGGCTTTCTTGGAGTCCTTGGCAGGGGTGATGGAAGGTGCACCAGCTTGGGACTCCTTCATTCTGCTGGGGGACTTCAATACCCACATGGGTAATGACAGTGTGACCTGGAGGGGTGTGATTGAGAGGAATGGCCTCTCTGATCTGAACTTGAGCAGTGTTCTGTTGTTGGACCTCTGTGCTAGTCATAGTTTATCCATCACTAACACCATGTTTGAACATCATCATGGTGTCCATAAGTGCACTTGGCACCAGGAGATCCTAGATCATAGATTGCTGATTGATTTTGTAGTTGTGTCATCTGATTTGTGGCTGTTTGTTTCGGACACTCAGGTGCAGAGTGGAGCTGAGCTGTCAATTGATCACCATCTGATAGTGAGTTGGATCAGGTGGCAGGGGAAGAAGCCAAACAGATATAGTAGACCTAAACATTAGAGATGTACCAATCTGATATAAATATTGACATCGATACTGATATGGACAAACTTCTGAATCGAGTATCAGTGACAATGTAACTGATCCATAACTGGGCAAATCTATTCACTCTAATTCTATGCTTTGCACTCTGAGTGACATCACGCACTAGCGTACTGACTGAACAAATTAAAGTTGTGCTGTTTTTACATGTTTAACCAAGCTTGTGAAGCTCTTGGTGTGTTTAATGTGCTGTTATGGTGCAGAGTTTTCAATACATTTGTAATTCAGTACATTCATGTCTGCGTTTAACAAAACAAAGGTTTTAAGTTAATTCAGCACTTGTAAGCTCAAACATCCAGGTAGAAAACAAAAATGGCTAATTCGTGTCATCTGGTTTCAGAAACGGGTCCAGATTACATGATTTACATGGAGAGTGGTGGAGCAGAGGTTAGAGAAGGTGGGCCTGTGATTGGAAGATCGCCGGTTCAAGCCCCAGTACCGACAACATCAAAAATGTGGGTGGGGTAGGTGAAGCCCCCACACCTGCCCCCACCCTCATTCGCCCCACTCTGGGCCCATGAGCAAGGCCCTCAACCCCAGAAGTACTGGAAGAGGAGGCTCTGCTGTGGCTCCTCAGACTGAAGAAGTCTTTTGAATAAAAGATGAAACTGGACAGATTATTCTTGTTGGATATCCTGATGCATGCTCAATAATCCAGGTAGAAAAATCCAAAAAAGTTCAATCTGGTCCTCTGGACATTCAAAAAAACAAAACAAAGCAAGAAAAAATATTATTTTATATTTTTTCTTGCTTTGTTTTGTTTTTTTGAATGTCCAGAGGACCAGATTGAACTTTTTTGGATTCTTGTTGGATGTTTTGTCAGGGCCTGACTTAACTTTGTTAGAAAAATTCAGAAACCTCAGAAAGGATTTTTCTGATATTGTGACCAACCTTATCCTTTGTTGTAATATACACACAATTTTTTTTTATTCTCCTTAATTTATAGTCTTTAAACCTTCCAGGTAGAGCGTTAAGCATTAAAACCAGTGACAGAACTGAAACTTCTTACCTTCTCTTATAGCAGTGAAGGGTGTGCCCTCCTCCTCCTGCAGACGGATCACTTTCAGAGCCACCAGCTTTCCATTCACCCTAATGACAAGAACAAAGAAAAAAGTGTAGTGATGCAGTTAGTGTTTTTGTGATGCAAAAATCTATCAAATCCAGTGAAGGCAATGAAATGTAATTTAGCAGCAGTGGAGTGAGTCGTGACTACAACAGCAATGAATGAAGCTCACTAATCAAAGCTGTACGAGCCAAGAAAAATAACATCATCACTAAGAAGATTAGAGTCTGCAGAGGTTTGTACAAGCATTGTGTGAAAACTTTACATTTCACAGAATTTACCGAAGAAAACCTGGGACAAAAGCAGCAAAGCATTAAACATGGAGATTGCATATAAACATCCTTCCCACAGAAATTAAAAAAACTAAGAAGCAGCATTATGTGTGTATGTGTATGTGTGTGTGTGTGTGTGTGTGTGTGTGTGTGTGTGTGCGTGCGTGTGTGTGGGGGGTGGGGTGGGGGGGGTTCAGCATTATGGACAGGAGAACAGTGTTACAGAAAATAGCTGGTGGATTGATTATTTTATTCAATATCCTGATGCATGCTCAATTATCCAAGTAGAAAAATCTAAAAAAGTTAAGTCAGGGCCTCTGGACTTTCAAAAAAAAAAAAAAAAGTAGAAACGTTTCGTCTTTTATCTGAAAGACTTCTTCAGTCTGCACTGAAGAAGTCTTTCGGATGAAAGACGGAACGTTTCTACATTTTTTTTCGTTTGTTTGTTTTTGGTTTATTTGGTTTGTTTTTTGAACGTCCAGAGGACCTGACTTAACTTTTTTAAATATTTCATTCAATCAACAGCAGCTCTGCTCATTAACATCAACAAAAATGTATCATCCACAATGAAAATAAATAGAGATGCACTGATCCACTTTTTCCACTTCCGATACCAATATCTGATGTTTAGAATCGGCCGATACCGATCTGATACAGAAAAACAGAGCTGAATTCCATTGAACAAACTCAGCGTGCTCTTGAAATCTCTGGAGATGCTTGATTAAGTTGGTAGTGTTATAGCTGGAAGTTTTAGTGACATCCCCTGGAACCGTCGCTGTGCACGTATTGCACATAGCTGTCGAATGTGTTGGCTGAGGTAATGTGAAATAGTTCCAGATGGCTGATCCTTTTGCTCGTTCCATTTTGAAAACAATCTGTGCGTTGAGTTTGCTAGCGCGTGACGCCACTCAGAGCACAAAGAATAGAATTAGAGTGAATAGATCTGCCCAGTCATGGATCTGTGACATTGTCACTGATACCCGATCCAGAAGTTTTTTTTCGATATCGGGACCGATACTAATATTGGTCTTGGATCGGTGCATCTGTAAAAATAAACTAGAAGCATACTGTAGATTCATGGGAAGAAATGCAGATTATCTGGCATTGTTCATGCCAGAATTTTACAATCAAAACCATCTTATGTTGAGAAACAATAGCTGAAAGGCTATTATGTTCAAACCTTAAAAAAAACTTGTTAAGCTTAATTTCATGCAAATCACAAAATGTTCAGCTCAGAGTATGTGTTGTGAAGGAGTTTCCGCTACATCACAATTTAAATCTACATTATTTTGAAATAGGTAAAATAAATCCCTTCTTGATTAAAGCAGATACACTGTGGTAGTCATATATGACTGTGTCAATATACTGAATATTCAATATATTGAACTGATGTAACTCCACAAGTTAATGTTAGTTTGTAAGATATCCATTCAGTGATTATATTGTGAAAGTTTCTTTAAAATTTGTGTCATATTTTGCTAACAGACAAACAGGGCTGACTCCAATGTGCAATGCTTAAGTTTTATACAAGGACCTTGTGCAATAAGTATGTGTTGTGAATAAGCCTCAGCTAAAACCAGACCAAATTTTAACAAAACAACAGCAGAACTGATGTCTGAAGACAGATAAATGGACAAAAAGACAGGAGACAGAACTGGAAGTGACAGACATGAAGATGTTCTCCTTAGGATTGACAAGGATGGATAAGATTAGGAATGAGATCATCAGAGGTACAGCACAGGTTGAAGAACTAGGAGATAAAGTTAGAGAGGACACACTGAGATGGATTGGACATGTCCAGAGGGGGGGTAGTGGTTTGGACATGTACAGAGGAGGGACAGTGGGTATATTGGTAGAAGGATGTTAGAAATGCAGCTGCCAGGAAAAAGACAAAGAGGAGACATATGGATGCAGTTAGAGAGGACATGGAGGTAATGAGACAGAGGACACAGACGACAGAGATGGAGAAGGATGACTCGCTGTGGAGACCCCAGAAGAGGGAAAAGCTGAAAGAAGAACAAGAACAAAAAGAAAGAAAGAAGAAGAAAAGACGAAAAAAAAGTCAGATTGTATTGGTTTGGCTCCAAAAGATAATTTGTTCTATATGTACATCCATTCTTCTATCCACCTGTTTATGTTGTGAGGTCTTTTTTTCATCTTTCACACTGTGCCCTGGCCAGAACATGCTGTGAGACATTATTTGTTTTTACTTCCTCCACCCTCGTGTTCTCTTTTCCTCATCTACTCCGTAAGTTGTATGTAACAGGTGTCTCTTGTAAATGAGTTTCTGAGGCTCAATGGGAACTAACCTGTATAAATAAAGGTTGAATATGTATATCCAGTGATCACTTCCTGCAAGTTTTATGAAACTCCATCCGGTGGTTCACGAGATGTGTTGGTAACTAACATTCTCATCTGCCCATGCCTGTCAGCAGCAGGCGATGATTAGACTCAACGTGCACTTACTTGCTCTTTCCTTTGTAAACTGTCGCATATGAACCTTCTCCCAGCTTTTCAAGCTTTTCATATGAATCTGCCTTTCCAAACTTGGGGCTTGTGGGCTGAAAGATATAAAAAGGTAAAATATAAGAATGAATAAGTCAAGAAGGCAGAGAAGCAAAGCCTTGGAGGATTTTCCAAAAACCATTACACGTCTAAGTTATTAAAATGGGAATCAGCAGAAGTGTTATGTCTGTGGAGAGGAAGAGTATTTTTATGTAACTGTCAGCTCACAAAGTCCAGATACCTTTTTATTGATTACTTTTTTAAGAACAGCAGCTCAGAGGAAACAAGACATGTAGATGAACAGGTTCATCATCACTAGACATCCAAAGGAAAACTTCAACAAATGGGTCATTGTCTCAACAGCACCCGCATTATACCAGGGCATTATTTGAAATATTAGCGTTTAAAAAGGTCACAAAACATTGCACTGTGTAACGTCTGAACTGGTGTTTTTATTTCATTAACAGTTAGTAGACAATGACAGCACAAGTTTGATGACCTTTAGAGATTTTTCCTCTGAATGTTCATCTTAGAGTGATAACACACGAACATCCAGCTGTCTAATGTTCCTAAATATTGGCTAATCTTTCATTAGACCTCTTTTAAAGTTTATAATTCCAGGTTTCTCCAGAGTCAGTTTGTTTGAGACTCAATGTTCTGTCTGCCTGTCTGATGAAGAAAGTTTCTGCTCCTTCTCCTCCGTCCGCTGAAGACAAACCATTGGCTCTTACATACTTCAGGGGGTCTTAGTTATTTGATTCCATCATGGCTGCCGTGACAATTCTAGTATATGGGAAATTTTTCTCCGGATTAGAACGTCCAGGTTATAGAGAATAGTGTCTAAACTCCTACAAAGTGTAAAATTAAAAGTTTAAAAACCATAAACAGCAAACAGGAAGCACTTTTAATTTAGAGTAAAAAAACAACAATGTTCAAAATAAGAGTCTAAATCTGTCATAATGCCAAATTCTTACTGAGCTTTCTAGAAAAAAGTTGTTGGAATTTTCAACAGCAGCTCATTGGTACCCCACAACATTTGTTTAGAAATTTTAGTTTTGAGTTACGCTCCATGTTTGCCACAATCCAAAATAATGTTGGTTGTAAGGACTAAGTTTTGCTGCTGGACTCTGAGCTCCTTTTATGGAATAGCTCAGAGTCAGAGTCTCTTTATTGTCGTTCCACCACATGTACACAGGGTCCCAGAAGACCAGATTGAACAATAAAATGTAAAAGAAAAACAGTAATGAGATCTCAGATTTGAACTAAGAAAAACATCAACTAAAAATACACTAAGCACTAATAGCATAAAAACAATACGTTGAACAGCAGCACGAACATGAGTCATCTAACCCAACGTGTTTACCAGGTAAACTAAAATAAAAAAATAGCAAAGGAATTCATTAATGCCTACATTTAACCTGATAAAAAATAACTAACACTGAGCTCAAGATCTCTTTTACAAGGATGACTTGGCCAAGAGCACGCATCTTAAAACAAAGTAAAAAAATAAGATAGGATTAAAACATGGCAGCACGGTGGCACAACTGGTAGAGCTGCTGCCTCTCAGCCAGCAGGTTGTCCTGGTTCAAATCCCAGTCCAGGGGCCTTTCTGGGTGGAGTCTGCATGTTCTCTCCGTGCATGCGTGAGTTTTCTCCAGGTACTCCAGTTTCCTCCCACAGACCAAAAACATGCATGTTAGGCTGATTGATAACTAAATTGTCCCTTGGTGAGAGAGAGAGACTGAATGGTTGTCTGTCTCATTTGTCTCTATGTGATGGACTGGAGACCTGTCCAGGGTGTCCCTCGCACAGTGATTGCTGAACATGGGCACCCGTGACCCCCACTATCCAAAATGGAATTAGTGGGTAAAAGATGAAGGATGGATGAATTAAAACGTACACCTATTTTACCCACAAAAAAATGGTTTCCAAGTTACGGTGCAAGAGTGTGGCAAATCGTGGTGAAAGTGATATTATTGAAGCTGCCATCTCTAACGGGTTGGAAACGCCTGTAACCACGCAGGAAACAGCACACAGCATTGTGTTGAGCTTGGCCTGCATGACCACCTCTTACTCAAAAGTGGCCATTTACTGAAAATTGCACACCAGTGTGTGTGACTCCACCCACAACAGGAAGTCAGCAAGAACATCCACAACAATAAAATTCAACAGATATTAAATTAATCTGGGACCTAAAACATGGCAATGGTTAAAAAAAATCCAAGCAATGGGTACAACAAAGGTCATGTGCACTGACTCGTTTTTTCAGAATAGAACAAAATCCTCCAAAAGAATGTATGTAACAGCTCCCAGTGATGATGAGGCATGACAAACCTCAGGGCACTGCGTCAGTATCCAGGGACTGAAGTCATCTGGATGGGGCACTCACTATAGCCAAGTAAAGGAAAAATGTTCCTAAAGGTGAGTAAGACAGGATTTATTTCTATAATAAAACCCAGCGTCAGCTTGAGTTTGTCAACCAAACTGGCATAGTGAGCTTTAAATAATAGCTCACGATCAAGGTGAAAGCAATTAAAGTATTATTAATTTGAAACAGCCTCTATGTGTTTCTTTATGGAGCTCACATTGATAAGATATTCTCTGATAGCCTTCTTTTATTACAAAGTACCATGAACTTGATTTTGTTAGATGAGACTCATCGTTGCCAAAAACTCAAAAAGCCAGAATAAGTTTTAAAAAAAACTAAAAACTTAACACGTTGCACGGGACAGCTGTTTAACTCCCAGTCTGTTATTCAGAAGTCTTTCGAATAATAAGCTAAAACATCACATTCTATCTTGAATCAATTCTTGTTTAAATTTTGTTTAAGACCCAAACCAAAAACTTCAACTTTATGTTTCACTACATCTGCAGCATCCTCACTGCTTTTCCTCCCCCCTCCTGGTATCCTGAGCAGAACTAATAAGCTCAGCATTTCTGAGAGCTTTTCTAAACAAATTACACTTCCTCCTGGGATCAGGCAGGAAGTGAAACTCTATCTGTGAAACAACTCTTACCAAGAGATATTCTCTTACTGATGACCAGAGGAACCACCATGAGAGTCTTCAGACAACAGAGTTCACCTTTTTGCAAACTTTTGTTCAAATATAAAACTTTTTTGTTATTGTTGTTGTTGTTTTAGAACGTTTGAAATTACCGTCTTGCTGATTCCAAACCACAGTTTGGAATTATCCCAGGTAAGGTATCCTGAGATGTGTTAGGATTCAAGGATTCAAGGTTCTTTATGTGTCGTTTGCACCCCATGTGGTACATGTGGTGGAACAAAATTATGTACACAGGGTCCCAGTAACATCCAACAATAAAATGTAAAAGAAAAACAATAATAAGATCTAAGATATGAACTAAGAAAAACACCAACTAAATATACACAAAGCAGTAATAGCAAATGAAAATTTGCATAAATTAAAAATATAAATAATATATAAATTATAATATATAAATAAATATAAATTGTAAATACTTATATTAAAATTTAAAATTTAAATGAAAGTAAATTGGACAGACTTGTCAACAGTTCGATCACTGTTATTTTGACAAATTGGTGCCATGGTTTTGATACGTGACGTACGTTACGTGATTACCCATCAACCATTTCTCTCATAATAAATAATCGAAAATTTATTAATGACCCACCTAAACTGTAAAATTGATTTGCAATTTAGTTGTGCTGTTCAATTATAATTTTGTGTTTTTAATTAAACTACCCATGACTGAAAATTTAGGGGCAGAGATTTTTTTAAGGGTAAAAGCAGAAATAATTACTTGAAGGGGCAGCTCTTATGAGATATTAGGAAGCTTGTTAAGTTTAAAATTAGTGCGGCTGTGGATGAGTGGTTAGAGCAGTTGTCCTCCAATGCAAGAGTTGGGGGTTCGAATCCACCAGCAGTCACATGCCAAAGTGTCCCTGGGCAAGACAATGAACCCCTCATAGCCTCCGATGTGTGTCCCATCAGTGTATGAATGTGATAAAGCACTGATTAGTCCCTTTAGAATGATTTGTTCAATTAGCTTTGTAGAGATCTAGTAGAGTGCTGTATGAATGGGTAAATGAGGTACAGATTGTAGTGTAAAGCGCTTTGAGTATCTTGATAAGACAGAAAGATGCTACTTTGTGTATAAGTACAGTCCATTTACCATTTTACCATTTAATTATTTTCAGATTACATGTTCAATATAGGTTTTATTCATTCACATTCAAGGCAGTCAGATTTGTTCACAACTTTATTATCAGATAGATAGATAGATGGATAGATGGATGGAAGGACGTCCGTCCGTCTGTCTGTCCGTCCATCTATCTATCTATCTGATACAGACAGACAGACGGACGGACGGATGGACGGACAGATAGATATCCTGACGTTGTGGTCTCTCTGTGAGATAGTTTGTAATAGAATGATAGAAAAATTCTATTCTGATTCTATTCTTACAATAGAATTAGTATAATTAGAATTATAATATATATATATATATATATATATAT
>NC_056502.1:48691725-48772721 GCF_014905685.2 Nematolebias whitei
TATATTCATATATATTTATATACATATATATGTATTTATACATATTCATATATATTTATATACATATATATGTATTTATATATATACATATATATTTATCTATATATATTTATAGATATATATATATATATATATATACATGTATATAAATTAAAACTCTGATGAACCTGATTCTACAAAAACATTACATTTAAATTTTTATAGGTTTTCATCATCATTGATGTATTTGCACTCATTGTGTCTACTTTTACTGTTCATTTTAAATGTGTGGTTTCCTTTCTTGTTCACATATATACATTTTTCTTTTAGCTTTGCTTTAAAGTTCTTGTTTTGTGATTTGTACATTTGTGAGTTAAAATAAAGTTGAACTGAAGGTCGTCTCTTCTTTAAACATGTTTGAGGGAAATATTTCTGAGATCCAATAGTTTTGTGTCTTTTTGTGATTTTCAGCTGAGTTAACAGTCATTAAAGTGAAAACAGGATTTCATGATGAAGCTGGCACCGTTTATTTATATATACATATATATATATATATATATATATATATATATATATATATATATATAGTATTTTTTTACACGATCCTCTCCTCCGGAGACAGGACGGGCAGGCTCATCTTCCCAGCTCCGAGCACAGCTGGTGACTCACAGAGGCTGTTCCAAGACCCCAGCTGCGCGTAATCATGATGGCCCGACCCGCGCAGACAGGCGGGCAGAGACGGATCTGCGACGAACGGTGGAAGCGATTTAAAAACAACATTTTACGTGTAAAAAAAAATAATAATCATTTTTAAATCGCTTCAACAATTTTTTAAAACATTTTTCGTATAAAAACAAAATATTATTTTATTTAAAAATCGCTTCCACCTGACTGCCGGGTGGGATCGGGATTCAGCCTTCATGATTACGCGCGGCCGGGGTCTGGCAACGTCCATCTGCGAGTCCCCATCTCCAGCTTTGCAGTGACCAGCGGAGCTCTGAGCACACAAGGCTGGTATCCGGAACCCGAGCCTCCGAGTCAGCACATCGAAGGATCTTCCGCGGTGACCAGCTGAACTTGGGGCCGGGGAGATGACGTCCTGCCCGGCCTGGCGCTCCGAGGCTCCGGAGGGAGGATCAGGGTAGACCAGCAGAGCTCCATCCAGCTTGCTCTGAATTATGTTGTTGGCCACCAAGCACAAAAAATGCCAGCACATCAACATTAGACCAAGATGTTGTCAGTATTGTTTTAAAAATCTTTAAAATAAATCCAGCCGCTGCTCCAGTCCAAGAAATTGCAAATGGCGGATTATTGTTTTGAAAAGTTTCTGAAGGATCCAGTGACTCCGCCCCCGACCAATCAGTGACCGACGGTGTTCTGACGTCACGTTTTTGTACCTCTTCGTACCGGTTAGAACCACAGAGCCAAGGGTACTGAAAATAGTAACAGGTTCTAAGTACCGGTACTAATGGAAAAGCCTCAGAACCAGGCCAAGTAGGGTACAGTCGGCCCGTACCGGTACTAATGGAAAAGGGGCATAACTCGGGAGCCAGGCAGAAGGAGAAATCTCACACAAGACAGGCTCTAGAGCAATGTAGATATCCTAACTGGGCCTTCCTGAAAGCAGAGAAGAAACCCAAACAGGACTCCATTCAGCCATCAGGTGAAAAGAAGGAACCCAGACCAGTGGTCATTTTGTATGTTGAGGGAGTATCAGAGAAACTGAAACGTTTTATTTTCTAAACACAACATCCCAGTGGCCCCAAAATACATTACAGCAAAGTCTGGTTCATCCCAAAGATCCAGTCCCCCGGCACAAACAGAGTAATATTGTGTATGCTGTTCAGTGCAGGAGTGCTGTGATCAGTCTTACATCAGGGAAAATAAACAGCCACTGGACAAAAGGATGGCCCAGCACAGAAGAGCAACAACCTCAGGACAGGACTCTGCAGTCTACACTCATCTCCAGGCCAGCGATCATTGTTTCAGGGATGAAGATGATCACATTCTGGATAGAGAGGAACGATGGCTTGAGAGAGGAGTAAAGAAGGCCATCTTTGTGAAAAGAAATCGTCCATCATTAAACAGGGGTGGAGCCTCCGTGTTCAACTGTCCCCCTCTTACAATGCTGTTATTGCTAGTATCACTCAGCCCCCTGTGAATAGTAAACAGCCATCAATGTGCTAATGATCCATTGTTAGGCTGATGGTCCTTCTTGAGCATGTGAGCAGCTGGTTTTGGTTGTCAGCAGCAAACTGGTTGATCCACTCTGAGAAGGTGCTATTTATTAGACTGAACAGAATACAGCACCTCAGACTGAGGAAGTCTTTCAGATGAAATACAAAACGTTTCTACATGTTGTTGTTGTTTTGCTTTGTTTTATTTTTTGAATGTCCAGAGGACCAGATTTAACTTTTTTAGAGAGCTCCTCTACTTCATGATGGCACTGTCCAAAGGATGGTCAGCATTGTCCATCATGGAAAGCAGCTTACTGAGGGCTGTTTTCCCTGCCACCTATGTAAAGGACTCCAGCTCTGTTCCCAACACATAACCAGCTTTCCTCACCAGTTGTCAAGACGCCCTGCATCTCCCCTCTTAATGCTGCCTCCCCAACACACCACAGCTCAGAAGAGGACACTGGCTACCACAGACTGGTAGAACATCAGCAGTAGTTTCCTGCAGATACTGAAGCACCCAAGCCTCCTCAGGAAGTAGAACCTGCTCTGACCCTTCCTGTAGAGGGAGTCTGTGTTCACTGACCAGTCCAGCCTGTCATCCAGTTGTATGCCCAGATATTTGTAGGTCTGGACCACCTCCACATCAACCTCCTCAATTGAGACTGGCTTCCGGATAGACCCAGACCTTCTGAAGTCCACTATCATTTCCTTTGTTTTACTGATAATCAGTTGTAGATGGTTGGATTTGCACCACACTACAAAGTCCTCAACCAGGGTCCTGTACTCCATCTCCTGTCCATCCTTCACACACCCAACAAGTGAAGTGCCATCAGAGTACATGCGCAAGTGGCAGGTCTCCAAGTTACATTTGAAGTCATATGTATACAGGGTGAACAGAAGTGGAGAGAGCACGGTCCCCTGCGGTGCTCCTGTGCTGCTAACCACTGTGTCAGAGATGCAGTTCCTGATCCTGACATGATGTGGTCTCTCAGTGAGATAGTTTATAGGCCAGGAAGACCAGATATGTGTCCACTTCCATTTCCTCAAGCTTGTCTCTCAATATCAGGGGCTGGATTATGTTGAAGGCACTGGAGAAGTAAAAAAAAAACATGACCCTCACAACATTGTTTCCATTGTCTGGGTGAGAGTGAGCCATGTGCATAAGGTAGAGCATGGCATCAGGGATGTCCAAGCCTCTCAAACAAAAACTACCCAACCACCATTGTTTTCTGTCTTGTTAGTATAAATGAATCCACTCTATCTATCCATCCATCCATTCATCCATCCATCCATCCATCCATCCATTCATTATCTTTTACCTGCTTCTTCCATTTTGGGTCACGGGGCTGCCCATGTCCAGCTGTCACTGTGCGAGGGACGGAGTACACCCTGGACAGGTCACAAGTCCATCACAGGGCCACATAGAGACAAATGAGACAAACAACCATTCACTCTCTCTGCTGGTGAAGATTCTCAGTCATCCAAGACATGATAAATTCAAAAAATGTTCAATACATAAACAACTGGACTTTATTTGTAACAGAAGACGTTTGGTTCCTCATCCGAGGAGCTTTTTCAATTCAATGAGCACTAGGTTATTCAGGTCACTTAATGCTCATCGAATTGAAAAAGCTCCTCGGATGAGGAGTGAAACGTCTTCTGTTACAAATAAAGACCAGTTGTTTTTGTATTGAACGTTTTTTGAATTCATTCACTCTCTCTTTCACACCTAGGGACAATTTAGAGTTACCAATCAGCCTAACATGCAGGTTTTGGTCTGTGGGAGGAAACCGGAGTACACAGACAAAACAGACGCATGCATGGAGAGAACAGGCAAACTCCACCCAGAAAGGCCCCCGAATCGGGATTTGAACCAGCAACCTTCTTACTGAGAGGCAGCAGCTCTACCAGTTGCACCACCATGCTGCCCCACTCCATCTAATTATTTTTTTTTTATGTTCCTAGAACAACAGGTTGAGGCAGAGGTGTAGCCTCTATTTTTCTGAATTCTCAGAAATCTTAACTGACCTACTGATAGTGGCAATGATACTGATACTGATAAAGTCATAATAATGGGTGATTTCAATATTCATGTAGATGTTGAAAATGGTAGCTCAAGCATAGCCTTTAAAAATTTAATAGAGTCAAATGATTTTACCCAAAACATCCAAACATTGGCTCATTCTCATCATCACACTCTTCACCTTGTTCTGACTTATGGCATTGAGATTAATAACTTTGTAATACATCCTTAAAATTCTGTTCTGTCTGACCATTTTTTAATAACCTTTGAGTTTACATTAAATGACTAGAGTAAATTTCACCTTAGCAGGTGCTTATCTCAAACTGCTGTAACCAAATTAAAATTCTCTTCTACCATCATTTCCCTCTGTCTTGCAGAGTAATGCATCAGAGAGCAGTGACTTACAGTGCCTTGCGAAAGTATTTGGCCCCCTTGAACTTTTCAACCTTTTGCCACATTTCAGGCTTTAAACATAAAGATATAAAATTTTAATTTTTTGTGAAGAATCAACAACAAGTGGGACACAATCGAGAAGTGGAATGAAATTTATTGGATGTGTTAAACTTTTTTAACAAAAAAAATGAAAAGTGGGGGGCAGCACGGTGGCGCAACTGGTAGAGCTGCTGCCTCTCAGCGAGCAGGTCCCTGGTTCAAACCCCGGTCCAGGGGCCCTCTGGGTGGAGTTTGCATGTTCTCTCCGTGCATGCGTGGGTTTTCTCCGGGTGCTCCGGTTTCCTCCCACAGACCAAAAACATGCATGTTAGGCTGATTGGTAACTCTAAATTGTCCCTAGGTGTGAGTGAGAGAGTGAATGGTTGTTTGTCTCGTTTGTCTCTATGTGGCCCTGTGATGGACTTGCGACCCGTCCAGGGTGTACCCCGCCCCTCGCACAGTGATTGCTGGACATGGGCACCAGCGACCCCCGTGACCCAAAATGGAATAAACGGGTAAAGAAAATGGATGGATGGATGGATGAAAAGTGGGGCGTGCAATATTATTGGGCCCCTTTACTTTCAGTACAGCAAACTCACTCCAGAAGTTCAGTGAGGATCTATGAATGATCCAATGTTGTCCCAAATGACTGATGACGATAAATAGAATACATCTGTGTGTAATCAAGTCTCCGTATAAATGCATCTGCTCTGTGATAGTCTCAGAGTTAAGTTCAAAGCACAGAGAGCATCATGAAGACCAAGGAACACACCAGGCTGTTCCGAGATACTGTTGTGGAGAAGTTTAAAGCCGGATTTGGATACAAAAAGATTTCCCAAGCTTTAAACATCCCAAGGAGCACTGTGCAAGCAATCATATTGAAATGGAAGGAGTATCGGACCACTTCAAATCTACCAAGACCCGACCATCCCTTTAAACTTTCATCTCAAACAAGGAGAAGACTAATCAGAGATGCAGTCAAGAGGCCCATGATCACTCTGGATGAACTGCAGAGATCTACAGCTGAGGTGGGAGAGTCTGTCCATAGGACAACAATCAGTCGTACACTGCACAAATCTGGCCTTTATGGAAGAGTGGCAAGAAGAAAGCCATTTCTCAAAGATATCCATAAAAAGTGTTGTTTAAAGTTTGACACAAGCCACCTGGGAGACACCAAACATATGGAAGAAGGTGCTCTGGTCAGATGAAACCAAAATCCAACTGTTTGACCACTATGCAAAATGATATGTTTGGCGTAAAAGCAACACAGCTCATCACCCTGAACACACCAGCCCCACTGTCAAACTTGGTGGTGGCAGCATCATGGTTTGGGCCTGCTTTTCGTCAGCAGGGACAGGGAAGATGGTCAGAATTGATGGGAAGATGGATGGGGCCAAATACAGGACCATTCTGGAAGAAAACCTGTTTGAGTCTGCAAGAAACCTGAGACTGGGACGGAGATTTATCTTCCAACAAGACAATGATCCAAAACATAAAGCCACATCTACAATGGAATGGTTCACAAATAAACGTATCCAGGTGTTGAATGGCCAAGTCAAAGTCCAGACCTGAATCCAATCGAGAATCTGTGGAAAGAGCTGAAGACTGTTGTTCACAAACGCTCTCCATCCAACTTCACTGAGCTCGAGCTGTTTTGCAAGGAAGAATGGGCAAGAATTTCAGTCTCTCGACGTGCAGAACTGATAGAGACATACCCCAAGAGACTTGGAGCTGGAATTGCAGCAAAAGGCGGCGCTACAAAGTATTAACGCAAGGGGGCCGAATAATATTGCACGCCCCACTTTTCAGTTTTTTATTTGTTAAAAAAGTTTGACACATCCAATAAATTTCATTCCACTTTACGATTGTGTCCCACTTGATGATTCTTCACAAAAAATTAAAATTTTTATATCTTTATGTTTGAAGCCTGAAATGTGTCAAAAGTTTGAAAAGTTCAAGGGGGCCGAATACTTTCGCAAGGCACTGTAGATCATCTGGTTGATAATTTTATAACTTCTTTGCAAACTTCACTCGATAAAGCTGCTCTGCTGAAAAAGAAAGTAATCAATCAGAATAGATTAGCGCCTTAGTTCAATTCTGAGTTACATAATTTGAAACAAACATCTAGAAAGCTGGACAAAAAATAGCACGCCACTAACGTTGAGGAATTTTACTTATCCTGGAGTGAGCCTGCTAACGTACAAAAAAAGTGCTCCGTAAAGCTAGAACTTTATATTATTCATCGTTAATTGATCAGAATATAAATAAGGGGAGTGGTGGTGCAGAGGTTAGAGAAGGTGAACCTGTGATCGGAAGATCGCCGGTTCAAGCCCGGTACCGACAACATCAAAAATGTGGGTGGGGTAGGTGAAGCACCCACACCTGCTCCACCCTCATTCATTCCAATCTGGGCCCTTGAGCAAGGCCCTTAACCCCCCACCATCTGCTCCTCTGGGTGTCCTAGATAGCAGCTCTCTGCTCCACACAGAGGGCTGTGGTAGCTCGGTGGTCTGTGGTTGCGTCAGGAAGGGCATCCGGAGTAAAAATAACTGCCAAGACTTCGTGCGACTTAGTTCGCTGTGGCGACCCCTAATTCAGGGAGCAGCCGAAAGAAGAAGAAGAATTGATGAGAATAAAAATAACCCCAGGTTCCTTTTCAGTACCATAGAATAGACTTCAACTTTATTGTCACTGCACATGTCACAAGTAGAAAGCAAGAAAATGCAGTTTGCATACATCCAGAAGTGCTTAGCAAAAAAAAAGTATATATATATATATATATATATATATATTACAATATGCATTAAGTTGTTTTGAATATGCTATTAGTATAAATATAAACATGCTATGAGTGTACAGATTATGAACAGGTTATACATATGAAGGGGTATAAACAAAGTATATAAAAGAAAAATATATATAAGTGTGTGAGTACTTATGAACAGTAGGTAGTAGTTTATGTGTACAGTATGTACAGGAGTGGGCTAACAGATGAAAGCGCAAGTGGTGGTGTTTCAGTCCATGTGTTGTTGTTGTGTGTATGAGAATACAAACAACCTTATCTATGTTGATTCATGTATCCCTACAACTATAAGCAGTGATGACTTCATGAGATTCTTTATAATAAAATTGTTTCATTTAGAGAAAAAAAAATTCAAACCAACATTCCTAGTATCGCCTCTGGTTCTGTGTCAGATGAAACAACTTTAAAAATGTCACTAGAACCTGATTTACTGTATGTTTGGACTGTTTTAGTCCTGTTGAGCTCTATGAATTGTCAAAAATAATAACCTCATCCAAACCATCCACATGTCTGCTAGATCCCATCCCAACCAGACTATTTAAAGATGTAGTTCCCCTAATTAATAACCATGTCTTGGATCTGCCTAATTTGTCTCTAAGGATGTTTTCACACCTGATAGTCCGGTAGACTCGGTTCGGTTGGGGACCAATATTCATAACGTTTGTTTACATTTGAGCTGGTGCGTTTGCATTCACACTGCACTGTGCAGTCGAGCCAACCTGTTGAACCAACCTGTTCCCCCACTCGCCTGTGGTGGCGCTGCACCAAGAACTACTGAAAGAAATGACACAAAAACCTCTGAAGACACTTCTTCTTCTGGAAATAAAAACAAAAATGGAGTGGCATCAAGTTTTAGCAGTTTTAGGAGTTCTATTTTGTCATTTTTCAACAATGGACACAGCATGAGCAGAAGTTGAGACAGAAGACCATGGAGAATGTTGTTTTTCACACAAGGCAGCTGACGGCTCCATATGAGGTAAGAGAAATGCGTGTTTGTTTGTCCTGCGCTGTACTCCACTTCTTGGTTGTGGAGCGGGGCCCAGTCTGATTGCATTCACACTGTACTCGAACCGCGGTGGAGTTTTCTTCTACCGGACCGAGACCTAGGTTTTAGACCGGGCCAGAGTTTGCCTTTTTGTTCCGTGACAGAGTTCGATGGCGCGTTCACACCTCCCCAAACGAACCGGACTTTCTAGGCAAACGGGCTAGAGTTTGATTAAAGCGGACTAAACAGGGCTGGTGTGAATGCACGTGTCTCTAATAAATGGTTATGTACCACAGAGCTTTAAGAATGCTGAATTTAACCCTTTACTTAAGAAACATAACCTTGACTCAGGAATCCTAGCCAATTACAGACCTATATCTAATCTAACTTTAATCTAAAAATTCTAGAGAAAAGAGTTGCTGGTCAGTTGTGTGAACATCTACAAAGAAATATTCTGTTTGAAGAGTTTCAGTCAGGGTTTAGCACACACCACAGCACTGAATCTGCACTGGTGAAAGTTACTAATGATATTCTCATGGCCTCAGACAATGGACAGGTGTCTATACTGGTCCTGTTAGACCTCAGTGCTGCAGTTGATACAGTTGATCACAATATTCTATTACAGAGACTTGAATGTGATGTTGGAATTACAGGAACGGCTTTAAATTAGTTTAAATCATATTTATCTGATAAGATTCCAATTTGTAAATGTAAACAATGAATGTTCTTCATACACCAAATTTCGTCATGGAGTTTCTCAGAGTTCAGTGCTTGGAACAATACTTTACCTTATATATGTTTCCATTAGGTAAAATTATTAAACAGCATGGGATAATTTTTCATTGTTATGCTGATGACACACAATTATATTTGTCCATTGAACCCAATAAATCCAATCAGCTACTTAGACTACAAGCATGTCTTAAAGACATAAAAACCTGGATGACTCTTAATTTTCTCCTGTTGAACACAGACAAAACTGAGGTTTTGGTTTTTGGACCTGAGCACCTTAGGAATGAATTTTTCAGTCTTTCTCCCTCAGATGGCATTAATCTGTCCTCCAGCTCTAATGTTAAAAATTTTGGTGTTATTTTTGATCAGGACGTCTTTTATCCCCCACATTAAAAACGTTACTAGAACTGCCTTCTTCCACCCGCATAATATCACTAAAATTAGAAAAATCTTATCTAAAAATGATGCAGAAAAACTGGTCCATGCATTTATCAGGTCTAGACTGGACTATTGCAATGGTTTATTATCTGGATGTCCAAATACTTCTTTAAAAAGTTAATCCAAAATGCTGCTGCCAGAGTCTTAACTGGAGGTGGTAGGAGAGATCATATCTCTCCAGTTTTAGTTTCTCTCCATTGGCTCCCTAAGTCCAGAACTGAATTCAAAATCTTACTTCTAACCTACAAAGCTCTCAACAACCTAGCTCCATCTTATATTTGAGATCTTATTGTTCCATTCACAGCACTTCTCTCTCAGAATGCAGGCTTACTTGCGGTTCCTAGAGTTTCCAAAAGCAGAATGGGAGGAAGATCTTTCAGTTCTCAGGCTCCTCTCTTGTGGAACCAACTTCCAGCTTCTGTCTGTGAGGCTGACACATTGTCCAGTTTGAAGACTGGGCTTAAGACTTTCCTTTTTGATAAATACTATAATTAGGGTTGGCTTGTTATGCTGCCTTAAGCTTAGACTACTAGAGGACAAACTGACCTCATTTCCTTAAATGATTTGCTAAAATTGAATAGTTTTCATTTGATACTATTTTTTTCTTAACATGTGATTCTTGACCTGCCATTGTGTATCTGTTCCTACCAAACCCAGCCGGTCCAAGCAGATGGTCCTCTTGTCCTGATCCTGGATCTGTTAAAGGTTTATTCCTCATGAGGGAGTTTTTTCTTTCCACTGTCTCCTTCATGCTTTTTCATGATGAGAGCTCTGTGATGGAGTTAAATTCAGAGCAGTGTGCTCAAGTAAATAGTGTTAAATTATTATTTTTATATATGAATGTTTCTGTTCAGTGTCCTGAGATGTATTCTGTTGTGACTTGGCGTTATATAAATAAACTGAACTGAATTTTTTAAGTTAAGGCATGGCCCAGACAATCAGCTCTTACCTACAAATCAGACAACCTGGTTTAAAATAAGAGGCCAAACATTGAACAAGTTGGAAAAATCATGTGTTTGAAAAAACATCTTAAATATAAACATTATTACTCATATTAGTATTTTGCTGTCCACCAGTTTTGAACGACTCAGATTACTTAATCCTATGAAAGCCGTTTATATTTCTAATTGTTCATGACCATCAGGAGATGATGCTATGACTCCTGGTTCTTGGGCAACTTTTGTTTAGAGGCATATTGGTTCCAAATGCTTTTAGGACTAAATTTCAGGTGTTCGAATACTTCTGCTGCAACATGCTCTCCATGCAGTAACATCACACATTTCACTGCACACTTGCTTTATTTTATTTTATGTTTTAAATAAATAAATAAATAAATAAATACAATTCTCTGGTTAAATTTGATTCATGATTTTGACTTGTGCTTTTTTTATAATGCCCTGAGATAACTTGATGAAAATGGGTCTTATATAAATACACAGAACTGAATAGATCCCCTGTGATGGACTTGCGACCCGTCCAGGGTGTACCCCGCCCCTCGCACAGTGATTGCTGGACATGGGCATTAGCGACCCCCGTGACCCAAAATGGAATAAGCGGGTAAAGATAATGGATGGATGAATAGATCCCGAGAAGCAGTCTTACATTTCTTGATACCATAATGTTGTAAAATCAAGAACTAATTATGAGAAAACAAACATAAACCCCTACATCATTTCAGATCTAAAATCTGTGTTTCCATGGTAACACTAACATCACTGTTGTTGCTCTCTTGCTCACTGCTGATCAAACAGAAGTGACTGTTCATCTACACCATTGCAGATGGTGTTTTGTGTCTGCTTGTTCTTGCTAAGATATCAGTAGTTATGTAAAACCTTGTTCTTGATATAAATGCAGAACTGTCGGGAACACAAAGATTTTCAAGCAGCTGAGTATTACTTTCAAATTCAGCTCGAAAAGCATTTCATTAGAGTTATTTTATTTATTTTTTAAATTATTTTTATATTCTTTTTTTTTTTACAGGTCTCTTGTAAATGAGTCCCTGAGGCTCAATGGGAACAAACTTGTATAAATAAAGTTTGAATGAAAACTTTACTTTGTCTGAAAAAGTTAAATCTGGTCCTCTGGACATTCAAAAAGCAAAACAAACAACAAAAAAATATAGATATGTTTCGTCTTTCATCCGAAAGACTTCCTCAGTCTGAGGAGCTGTGTTCAACTCAGTCTTATAAATAGCACCTTCTCAGAGTGGATCAACAAGTTTTGCTGCTGACAACCAAAACCAGCTGATCACATGCTCAAGAAGGACTATCAGCCTAACAATGGATCACTGGCCAAAAGGATGGACCAGCACAGAAGATCAACATCATCAGGCCAGGACTCTTCAGTCTACACTCATCTCCAGGCCAGCGGTCACTCTTTCAGGGATGAAGATGTTCACATCCTGGACAGAGAGGAACGATGGTTTGAGAGAGGAGTAAAGGAGGCCATCTTTGTGAAAAGAAACCGTCCATCGTTAAACAGGGGTGGAGGCCTCCGGGTTCAACTGTCCCCTCTTACAATGCTGTTATTGCTAGTATCACTCAGCCCTCTGTGAACAGTAAACAGCCATCAGGTGCTAATGATCCATTGTTAGGCTGATGGTCCTTCTTGATCATGTGAGCAGCTGGTTCTGGTAGTCAGCAGCAAACTGGTTGATCCACTCTGAGAAGGTGCTATTTAAGAGACTGAGCTGAATACAGCACCTCAGACTGAGGAAGTCTCTTGGATGAAAGACGAAACGTTTCTACTTTTTGTTGTTGTTGTTTTGCTTTGTTTTGTTTTTTGAATATCCAGAGGACCAGATTTAACTTTTTTAGATTTTTCTACCTGGATTATTTAGCATGCATCAGGATATTTACTTTGTCTGATTTTAGTGTGAAACAACAACTTTTTCTAACATTTCATTTTAAGATGCAAAAAGCAAACAGCTCCATCCATCCATTACCTTTTACCTGTTTCTCACTGGGGCAGCACGGTGGCGCAACTGGTAGAGCTGCTGCCTCTCAGCGAGCAGGTCCTTGGTTCAGACCCCGGTCCAGGGGCCTTTCTGGGTGGAGTTTGCATGTTCTCGCCGTGCATGCGTGGGTTTTCTCCGGGTGCTCCGGTTTCCTCCCACAGACCAAAAACATGCATGTTAGGCTGATTGGTAACTCTAAATTGTCCCTAGATGTGAGTGAGAGAGTGAATGGTTGTTTGTCTCGTTTGTGTCTATGTGGCCCTGTGATGGACTTGAGACCTGTCCAGGGTGTACCCCGTCCCTCGCACAGTGACTGCTGGACATGGGCACCGGCGACCCCTGTGACCCAAAATGGAATAAGCGGGTAAAAGATAATGGATGGATGGATGTTTCGCACTGTGCTAGAGGCAGAGGAACACCCTGGACAGGTCTCCAGTCCATCACATAGGGACACATAGAGACAAACGAGACAAACAACCATTCACTTTCTCTCTCACACCTAGGGACAATTTAGAGTAAACAATCAGACTAACATGCATGTTTTTGGTCTGTGGGAAGAAACTGGAGTACCTGGAGAGACTCTATGCAGCACAGAGAGAACATGCAAACTCCACCCAGAATGCACACATCTCTCAGCTACCACCACACCAGATTTCAGCTGAATATCTTTAAAAATGGCTGATTTATAGTATTTTTCCTTTTTAGCTTAGATGGCCATGTTGGATTTTTTATTTGAAATAGGAATGTATAACTGGTAACTCTAAATTGTCCCTAGGTGTGAGAGAGAAAGTGAATGGTTGTTTGTCTCGTTTGTCTCTATGTGGCCCTGTGATGGACTTGCGACCCGTCCAGGGTGTACCCCGCCCCTCGCACAGTGATTGCTGGACATGGGCACCGGCGATCCCCATGACCCAAAATGGAAGAAGCGGGTAAAAGATAATGGATGGATGGAATGAATAAAATTCATTCTCAGCTCCGACCATTCCAAATTTCAGCTCAATATCCCAAAGATTGATTGTTATTGTTAATTTTGTGTTTTCTGAGGTAGCTGTGGCAGCCATCTTGAATCAAAATGGATTCAAATGTTAATCAATTCTAGAGTTACATCAAATGATTACTTTCTGTGAGTTTCAAAAAACCCAACCAGCTGTTCATGAGCTGTGACAGTTAGAAACTAAGAGTTCTAGGGGTGGGGGTGTATGTGTCGGGGTCTTATTTTTATTTATTTATTTATTTTTTCTCCTCTTCCTACCCACCTAGTTCCCTGACTGCCATTCCGGGGGTGGGGTCCGGGAGAAGGGCAGGCCGTCGGGTGTTAACCAGGACTATGTGGGGGTTCAGGGTCTGGGGATTGCCATGGGCGGTGCTGGCGCTGTGCTCTCCCTGGGGTTGTTTGGACCCCCTGAGCTTGGCTCTTGGGTGCCATGGTTGGCCCGCTGGCCGGGGTGGCTGCCGGGGCCTGGCGGGCGGTCGGCTGGGGGTGCGTGCTTGGTTGTTGGCGGTGTGTGGGGGTGGTCGGTGGCGTGTCCTCTTCATGGTGGGAGGATGTCCTGTCGGCGGGGCATGGCCTGGGCCGGGTCTGGGGTATTGGCTCTTCTCCGCTCAAGAATGAATGGGTTTACCTCCTGGGTTTGGGCATGGGCTGCCCCCTGTAGAGGGCGGGTACATGTCTTGGACCTGGGGGGTATAGAGTGTGTATCGGGAATAAGAATGAAATGTATCGTTATTGTATGTCTTTGAGTGAATGAATGTGAGATTGAGGTTGGGATAGTGTGATTGTGTCTGTGTATGAATGGGTATTTGTTAGGCCGAGACTCGGACTGCCCCCTCTTTGATACAACTGGGGGTGCTTGGCATCGCGCCCCTATCGCGCGGCCCCCTGGTGGGGTGTGCCCTTGCCTGCCGGCGCACTTGGGGCCCTTGGTATCGGGGGCTGGGCGCTTGGGCATGTGTCGGCTCAGCCTGGTGTCTGCCTGGTGGGGCTCGGGTCCTCTGGCCCTGTCAGGCCTTGGCCTGGGTGGTGTGAGTCCTCGGTGCCCGGGCCTCGGTGCCTGGACCTGGACCTACATCGGTGCGGCGGGTGCCGACGGAGGCCTATGAGTTTGTCGCTGTTGGCCCCGGGGGGTCACTGTATGTGGTTGCTGGTGGGGATCTTCCGGTTCTCCCCTGTGGTCCGTTCTGGGGGGTGGGTGAGTGGTTCGTCCTGTGTGGGTGGCCCTGGGGGCTCCGCGGTCGGGGTCCCTCCTGGGGTCTTGGGCTCTGGTCCCCCCTTTTTCGTCTGCCTCTGGTCTTGGGGGTCGGGTCTCTGCTGCTTCACAGTTACTAATAAATGTTCTATTAGAAAAGCCTTATACACTTATGCATGCTCACAACCACACACAAATAGAAGCAGGGATGCTTATGTAGGCTTTATATGTAGATATATAGATATGTATGTGAGTGTATATTCATGTGTATGTATGTATGTATGTATATAGGCGTAGGTATGGGTATATATATTTATGGAAACTTACTGCAAAGCCATGAATATTTTAAGTTCTTTATACATATGTATTTTGTTGCTGTGTTTTGTCATGTTCTTTGCAGGTGAACAGACAGTGGCCGGGTGTTTTGACGTGTGCTCTATTTGTATATATTTCTTATATGTTGGAGTCTTACTTTGTCTTTTCTTTCTTTCTATCCTATTAAAAATAAAAAAAAATAAAAAACCTACACTAGATAGTCACTATAATAAATATTTCATAATAATGGTGTGGAGAGGATGGCTGTAAGGGGAGAAGGGAGGCCATCACAAAAGAAGAAAAAAAAAAAAAGACATATTTGGGCTGATGCGACTTATATGGCGGTGCAACGTATACGGCGGCAAGTACGGTAACATTGTTCTTAAGGTACGACAAAAATGCCTATAGCATCACTATTTTTTCAACACAGCAAAACCTTAGTTTGAAAACTGGCATAAAAGGTGAAAGGGAAATAAAAATTCCTTCAAGGAATGCTAGACCTTAATTTTGTTTGTAAAATGTAAAATGCTAGCAGGCTCGCACAAGTAATTAAAACAATGAGCCTGGTGGACGTGATACTTATACTGTTGATGCCAGTGGTGCATGATGTGAGTGAACATGAGGGGATGCCATCTTTCTTGTTAGTAAAATAAACTGCACAAAGGGGAACACAATAAGCTGACAATGTCTTTACTCTGTTTCAGTGAAGCAAAAAGGCTGTTTAGTTTCATCTCCCCGACTTGTTGGTTGTTTAACAAAGGTGTTATTGTGATATAGAACCTGTCCTGACCATGTTTTGACGTATCAGTTCTCAGACTGTCATGTGTTCTGAAATCCTTGTCGCTGTCCTTGGTGCTGAAGCAGAAAACGAATTTGTTACATTTTCTTTTTCTCTCTCTCTTTCTCAGCCCTATAGATCCACTAGTTTTAGATTTATTGTTCTGTGAACTTTGCACTGTAAGTATTCGCAGCAATACTGTCCCCTGAGACACACAGCTGCCTCTTATAGGTTGTGTTTTCTCACCATATTAAATCTTCTATTTTCGTATTACCCAGAAAGTATAGTAGAATAAATCTATCCTTCTCTGAAAAAAAAAAAAAAAAAAAAAAGAAACTAAGAGTTCTGTCAGTTTTTATCAATGAGAAAAATGGTGTCTTTGTTTGCAAATTACATCACCATGGTAACTGCATGCCAATAAAGGTAAGAGCACACATCACAGTGCCGAGCCGGTTGTTTTGATATAACATTTGTGGGTGTTCACGTTGTGGTTCGGGCCACATTAAAGTTGATAGAAGAGCGAGAGCTTTTTCAGGTGGATAATAATAAAAGGCTGCCTTCAGGCATTCCCCAATTATTCACCAGGGTTCAAAATAAGATGTTTGGGTTCAACCTAGGCGGCATGGTGGCTCAGATGGTAGAGCTGTAGCCTCTCAGCGAGAAGGTCGTCGGTTCATATCCCGGTCTAGGGACCTTTCTGGGTGGAGTTTACATGTTCTCTTTATGCATGTGTGGGTTTTCTCCAGGTACTCCAGTTTCAGTTTCAGAGTCAGAGTTAGAGAGATTTATTTGTCATACACATCACATGTGGTACATGAGCTGGGACGAAACTATGTACACAGAGTCCCAGTTCCATCCAACAAAAACACAAATTGTAAAGAAAACAATTAGTAAGATCCGAGTCATGAACTAAGAATATACTACATTCACTAAACTAAGAATACACAAGAATACACTAAGCACTAATGTACTAATAGTACAAAAACAATGCACCAAAACAACAGCATGTTAGGCTGATTGGTAACTCTAAATTGTCCCTAGTTGTGAGTGAGAGAGAGAATGGTTGTTCATCTCGTTTGTCTCTATGTGTCCCTGTGATGGACTGGAGACATGTCCAGTGTGTACCCTGCCTCTCACACAGTGATAGCTGGACATGGACACACAAATGGGGGTCCCTGTGACTCAAAAAGGAAGAAGCGGGTAAAGAGGGTGGATGTATGTACAAAGTATGTATGGAATCACCCTAATCAAAGCCAATAGATGCTTTTGTACCGAACGTTAGGTGAAGCCAGCTGTTTTACAGCTGTCATGTTAAGGTGAGCATTGATTCTCAGTCATCCAGATCATGACAATTCTAAGTGTTTTTCTAATTGTTTTTATGGACAATTTTCTTGTTTCTCAAAGCTTTCTCTATTAAAACTGAAAAGTGTGTAGTCAGAAATATTAAATTAAATTGGGCTGAACTCACATGCAGTTTACTCTGTCTCCCCTCTCCTAAGTGTTGGTTTTTGGCCCAGATGCACGAGGGCATGAATTGAAGTCACACTGACTGCAGGTTAGATTAGCTGAAACCTGAAACCTCCTACTCTGTTTGATCTTGATTTTTATTGATTAACCTTTACTGGACAAAATGGACAAAATGTATTTGGACAGGCCTGTTACTTCTTGAATCCAAGTATACTTGTCAGGGTTATTGCTAGGCCCCTGACCTCGGGTGATGGACAATCTTAATGCTTCAGCATTTCAAGCCACTCTGTGCATATTCATGCTTCCAACTTTGTGGCAACACTTTGGTGATGGCCCTTCTCTATCCCAACTTAAATGCTAAATGGACTATACTCATATAGCACCTTTCTATCTAATGAAGATACAATCTGCACCCTCATCCACCATAACCCTCAGCACTGGCTTCCCTCAGGGCTGTGTGTTGAGCCCCCTCCTGTTCACTCAGCTCACGTATGACTGAGCACCTACCCATCTAGGCTGTCATATTGTAAAGTTTGCAGATGATACAGAGGTGGTGGGATGCATCACAAACAACAATGAGTCCAGCTACAGGCAGGAGGTGGAACACCTGGAGAGCTGGTGCAGAAAGAAAAACCTTCACATCAATGTGAAGAAGAGGAAGGAGATTTTTGTGGACTTCAGATGGAACATCCGTAATGTGGGGGGGACACAACGATGCGTGTAGGTGTGTGCACGCGCGTGTGCACGCATGTGTGTGCGCAAAAGAAATGTACACTAATGTATGAAAAAAGCAACATTTCACCTAGATTTGCTTTAATTCCACACATTTAAAGCATATTTCTCACCAAGTTTGTGTAAATTCAGCTGTGGGTTTTAGAGACATTTTAACTTTAATACACTTTAACACAGAGCATCAGATCTGCACTATTTGTGTTTATAGAGAAATAAAAACCATGCCGACTAGACTTTTTACTTGTGTTCAACACTACTCATCTAAATGATGTTTCTCACGAAGCTTGAGGACAATAAGGTGTGGGGTTTTAAAGACATTTTAACTTTAATGCACCTCAACACACAGAGTCTCTTACACCTGCAGCGTCTTACAGCGTCACAGTTACTGCACCACCTGGTGGTGGATGGGTTAAATGCAGAGACTAATTTCGCCATTGTATGGAAACATACAGCGCTGACATTGTGATGACATTATTATTATTATTATTATTATTATTATTACTGCTGAGAGAACATGCTACAGACATAGCGCTGCACTCAAGCATCCTCCTAACATGAATATATGTTGATGATCAACCCCCTGGTCAACAACTGCCTGCAATAAGCTGCTAAACTGGCGAGTGAGCAACACAGAGGTGTCTCCATCTCCTGCACCTGCGCGCGTTTTCTACCGAAGCAGGAGACTCAGCAGCTGCTGCCTGCACAGTTTCTGCTCTGTGTGTAGAGGTGGAGGTAATCTGGAGGTAACCAGGAAAACCTGGAGTGGAGTTTTAGTAGATTGAGTATTCTCCTATTAATCAAGTGGAATGGATTCGTTCACGAAGAAAGAGAAACTGCGCCGCCTGAACTAATGTTTTATAGTAAAAGTGGGGGGGTCCAAATGAACATTTTTTTTAATGTGGGGGGGACTTGTCCCCTTCACATACTGTATAATGGTTGCGACGCCTATGCTCCTGCTACCCGAAAAGGAAGAAGCAGGTAAATATAATGGATAGATAGGTTAGTTGATCACGCACACATCTCCGCACCTCCTGTCATCTGTGGTGAAGGAAGTAGCAGCATAAAACCAAAACGAAAAAGAAAAATACATTTAAAAAATAAATTAATAAATAAAGCCGAAGCGAGCAGCACGTTCATTTAAAATAGCCTTGTTCTATATTTTTCCAAATGATTTTGCTTAAAAAACAAACAAAAACAAAAAAACGCTTAATTATGTATCGGATCAAGCTAATTTCTGTCCAAATCACAGAGATGCCTACTCGCACTGGATTAGTATTATCACAGGACCTCGGAGTTCAGCAAAATATAGTAGGTAATTTGTGGGGGAATTTTTACTTTACAAATTACTGATATGTCCGATTCGCACGGGATTAACTACACAGACAATCTCCGTAGTTATTACAAATAGCATGTGGTTCCTAGGCAAAACTAATCCTGTGCGATTACGGCTTTAGATGTTATTACTGTTTCTTTACAATTTATATTTTTGCTGTTGGATGTAACTGAGACCCTGTGTACACAATTTCATTCCACCTCATGTACTACATGTGATGTGAATGACAATAAAGAACCTTAATTTACATCCAACATACACACTCATACAGCACTCTACTATATCTCTACAAAAATAATCTGGATCTGTAGAGACTAATCAGAGGTTTAGATCACAGTCATACACCGATGGGACACACATCAAAGGCAATGAGGGTTTCAGTGTCTTTCCCAGGGACACTTCAACATGTGTGACTGCTGGTGGAATCGAACCCCCAACCCTCCAATTGGAGGATGACCACTCTAACCATGCAGCCATAGCTGCCCCTGTGCACAGAGAAACAACTAAAGCCCCCAGTATACTGCCACGTACATCCGATCACGCGTACGTACGTGTGTACTGTACGCAGAGGGTTCAGACTTTGTACTCCAGAGTACACCCCGAGCAACTGCAGAGCAGCTTCACAGACAAGGGGCGTTTACCTTTGGGACAAATTGAGGTCGCCGATTAGTCATTTGCTGACACGCCTATTGGATTGATTGACAGGTCGGAAAAAAGAAAAAAAAGTGAGCGCTGGCAGCCTCAGCCGCAGCGGTGTTCTGTGTTTATATGTTGTTAATAAAATGATCTAAAACATGAAAAAAAAAAAAACTAGAGAGCTGGCTCTACAGCCCACACATCAGACCAGCCCACCAGGAAATCTCCAGAACCTCCCGCAGCCATGCTGGACCTGAGTTTAATTCGCTCATGACAAATTCCTTCATTTCTCACCATTTCAGTCATGGCATCAACAGAGGAGGAAGAGATCACTGCCTCTTGGCAAAAAAAACAAAAGAAAAGGCCAGATCAGAGATGAAGAAGGGGAATTTAATACATTGGTGTCGTATACAAAACAGTCCGTCGCTGGGCAGTTTATTGTGAGACACCGCGTACGCGTATGCGGTAGCAATGTGCGATATAAACGGTATATGGTAGAAACGATAGAAATTTAGCCTACGATAGAGATCTATCTGTCTTCTACTGGCTAACCGCAGTAATGCTGTGTCTGATGTAAAATCAGAGTTGTCAATTTAATCGTTACTTTTTTTGTTGAAAACTGTGCAAAAGTGGTGTTCAAGTGTAAAATCAGAGTTGTCAGATTTAATCGTTACTTTTTTTTTGTTGAAAACTGTGCGCAAGTGGCATTAAAGTCTTTTCTTTGAGGGCTAAGTAGCGAAGCTACAAGCTAACTACAGCCGGCTTGCCGTAGTGTTGCCATATTTTGACGCATGCGCAAAACGCTGTGTTCCATTGAAAGTTTTTTGTTTTTGTTCCATCGAAAGGAAGCGTTGGTCAGCTTTAGAGAAAACTGCTCTCTGATCTGTGAAAAGAACGCTGTGTTGTGTGATTTTACTGCGAGACCCTCTGGTCAAAGCCACAGACTCATTTTGTGTCAGCTCTCCATTAAAGCGGAAGGAGTCGCCAACTCGAGGGTTGGAGGGTGAAGTGTTTCAGTGTAAAATGCTGCTCTGTTGCTGTTCATTTCTTAAGTGAGAAGACTTTAAACTGTTAAGAGTTAACAACATATTATTTTGTTTAAAACATAAGACTAAAACCACATTTTATATATTTTGCACTGTTTTGCACTACAAGAACGAAGCCTAATACTTGATTTGTTTATTATTTAAAAACTCTCTGGACCTAGTAGTGGAATTTTTTTAATTCTAAATATATGATAGCAAAAGGACACCCTATGCTTTTAAAAAATTCCTATTAAGTTTTATACCCAAAACATATCGCCATATCTATCGTTATCGCCACCCTTCACAATACATATCGTGATATGAATTTTATGCCATATTGCACATTCCTAGTATGCGGTCATAAAAATTTGAGCTTTGCACGGACATGCCCTGGGAGGTACGCTCGTACCTCCGCGTACGTACGTGCGTACCTCTGCGTATGGACGTACGCGGCAGTATACTGGGGGCTTTAGGACATGGTTTGATTAATTCAATGTAGAAGATTTTAAGTGACACACACAGGCCTAACCTAAACCCCAGCACGTTTGGGATGAAATAGAACTTCTAGTCCAACAGGATTGTTTGACCTCAGAAACACATAATAAATGGGCAGAATTTTACCCAGACATACCTCAGACTCCCACAACTTCCAACGGGGTTTCTATGGGAATTTTTGGATTTGGCATGAGGCCTCAGTGCTTAAAACCTCATGATGACAATGGAACATGGGAGCTTGGACGTGGCCATGGTCATGGACACCACTCCCACCACACTCTCAATCCAGAACTCCAATAAACAGCCAGCAGAGTAATATACCACCACCACCACTTCACTATGGAGGTTTTGTGCATACTCAGAACCCTCCATGGTAAGAAAACTTACTCTGAAGCAGAAACTAAACTAGAAAGTTCCTGGAGAAACTTTGACAGGGACTGCCAGGATGCTGTCGATTTAAAATTGTGATTGGACAGTACTATGTGTTTGGGTTCGCTCTCAGCTACCACTATACTAAATTTCAGCTGAAGATTGCAAAATTATGAGTTATAGGCATTTTTATTTTAAATTATGGTAGCCATCTTGGATGTTTGATTTGGATTCAGTTTGTGATGGGGATACAACCTCACCAAATTTCAGTTCTATGTGTGTAAAAATAGCTGAGTGAAATCCATTTAAACGTAGCTATGGTAGCCATATTGGATTTTTTATTTGAATTAGGAATGCATAAAATTCACTCTCAGCTCCGACCATACCAGATTTCAGCTCAATAGCTCAAAGATTGATTGTTATTGTTAATTTTGTGTTTTCTGAGGTAGCTGTGGCAGCCATCTTGAATCAAAACTGCTCCAAATGTCTATCAGTTCTAGAGTTACATCAAATGATTACTTTCTGTGAGTTTCAAAAAAAACAAAAAACAACCAGTTGTTCATGAGCTGTGACAGTTAGAAACTAAGAGTTTTGTCAGTGTTAATCAATGAGAAAAATGCTGTCTTTGTTTGCAAATTACATCACCATGGTAACTGGAAATACCAATAAAGGTAAGAGCACACATCACGGTGTCGAGCCGGTTGTTTTGATATAACATTTGTGGGGGTTAGTATTTTGTGGTTGGGGCCACATTAAAGTTGATAGAAGAGTAAGAGCCTTTTCAGGTGGATAATAATAAGAGGATGCCTTCAGGCATTCCCCAAAACGATTTGAGCATTCAGAAGAAAAGCAACAGCCAGTGCAAAAACAGAAATAGATGGGTCACACCTTTGAATGGTTTGCACAATCATAAATATTGTATATTGATATTTAGGAAGCTATAAACTATAAAACTAGTTCCTAAAGTTTATCTTAATTTGCAAATTTTTCCCACAAAAAGCCACACAAGTAGTACTTACAGAACTTGGACTTGAATGTCGGCGTAGCTTGGGTGACTCTTTGCTGGCTGATGAGCTCTTGGCAGTAATGCAGGCATTGTTCTCAGAATGGACCCTCTTCACCTGACTGGTGGGCTTCTCAAAGGGGTCAAAGCCGCTCTGTGTGCGCTGAACTTTCACCTTCTTGTCCTCAGGGATGGTGTCCAGGGGCTTGATGACAGAGTCGGTTCCCTGGCAGCCGCGTGTGGACATCTTTGTGACACATATCTGTCAAAACAGTGAAGAGAAGGAAAACAAAGCAAAGACAAAAGTGAACATTGAAAATGATTTGTTTAAACACTAATCACCATTGAACACCTGTAAGCTTGTCTAGTAAATTCTGCTTTCCATCCCTGTGCCGGTCTGTTTTTTCCTACCTCTAAGTTATCACAAGGATTGGAACCTTTTTATCTTCATCTCCATTTTTTTCTGATCAAAACAACCTGAGCGTGCTGTCAGTTCTGCAGCGCTGCATCTGATCCAAGCATTCACATGCCTCCATGTTATCTCGGACGCACATCAACACCGGTACAGTTCTGTTGTGTACATGTACATGCCAACGACTGATCCAACAAGCCCATCTGGAAAACTCAATGCCCACCCCTCAAATCTGTTTTCATCACAAAGCACCTTACCAGGGTCTCCTCCACCGCAGACTCAGCATATTGAACATGAAGGAACCAGGAAGTACGGCATGTTTTGCCACAGCTCGGTAAGAATTAAATATTTAAACTCCCCAGCAGGAAGAACTTCTAATTACTCTAACACATGAGGAGGAGTCACCTTGCAGCTCATTGACTCTTTGAGCCTTTTGTTTGGACACAATAAACTAATTTACACAACAAGTTGCTTCTGTCGACAAGTTTGTCAAATTGTTTTTTGATTAATTCATTCAACCTTTATTTCTACAGGTAAATCCCAATGAGCCTCGAGGACTCATTTACAAGAGAGACCTGATTGACCTGAAGAAGAACTACTGATGTGTTGATATAAATTAGTTTTTTTTCTTTAATGTGTCTCTTAGGGGGTCGTCACAGCAGCTGAATTAACATGACGATTTGGCAAGTTATTTTCTTTATTTGTTTTTACTTTGGCTGGGCATGTGACACAACCACCGACCACCATGCTACCGCAGCCCACGTGCAAAGCAGAGGAAACTTTTCATTATTTAATGTTTAGGTATATTTAAGTTTAAATCATCACTATAATTAGAAACCAGCCTGGCAGAATACTAATCACATTCAGCCCTTTACTCCAGATCACAAAAAAGTTCAATCATGTCATCGGGACAGTTTCTTTTTGGGAGAAACGTTTTGTCTTTCATCCAAAAGACTTCCACAGCATCAAAGAGATGTCATTTATGACAGATCTTGGTGGCAGGCCTCAGACTGATGAAGTGTTTCACAGTGATGTACGGTAAGCTTTGTGGCTGGTGAGGCACTGACTGTCTGGAATTGGATACTCACATATATGAACCCAAAATAGAAGCTTATATTTTAATTTAGCCTTCATTTTTCCCTCTCTCTAATAATACATTCTGTTTCGACTGAGAATCCAGTTTAGAAAAATCCTTTAGTTTTGAGATATGATCTTCCATTTTGTCTAAACAAATTGAAATGAGCGTACCGTTTGCTTCACCCCCGCCCCTCTGCGAAACAGAAGAATGCACAACGACTACTGCACCTGCTTCAGTGTAAATATGGGTTAGCACTGCCCCCTATCGGTGTGGCACGGTACTTTCTGCCTCACCCTGTGCATTTTATGTGCCCTCATTTACACATTCATACAGCACTCTACTACAGTTCTACAAAGAATAATCAGAGCTTTGTCACATTCATACACTGATGGGACACACATCAGAGGCAACGAGGGGTTCAGTGTCTTGCCCAGGGACACTTCAGCATGTGACTGCTGGCGGAATCGAATCCCCAACTCTCCCATTGGAGGACGACTGCTCTAACCACTCAGCCACAGCTGCCCTAGACCACCATCTACATAAACACACACATGCAGGCAAAACATGCTGATGTATTTTGTCTTTCAGCCGGGGAGGCATATTCAAGATAGTTTGTACAATAAATGGACTGTACTTGTATAACACCTTTCTATCTAATCAAGATACTTAAAGGGCTCTACAACACAAAATACATCAATAAACACTCAGAGAGTATAAAAAGAGCTGAATCTGGAAATCAGCACTATAAAGTTACTTTCACATTGTCCTCATGAGTCCCATGTAAATCCATTATTGCCACAGTGGCAACAGCTGTCATCTGAAACAGCACAGAAACAAACAAAAACAAAGACTCATTCAGAGCTGATCACACAACATATCATCAATACTTGATGAGTGATTGAGAACACGCTTCGTTCCAAGAATTCCCAGTCAGAGGATCACCAGAACAGAAACAATGCAGTGGTAACAAAAAAAAAAAAAAAAGCAAAACAACTACTTCCTGAAAACTGGGACAAAAAAACAAACAAACAAAACAAAAAACCAAAGTCTGATTAAATGATGACAAAAGGAGTCTAACTTGTGGGAAGAAACAGGTTTCAGATGTCCTGAATGATACTGACTCTTACCTCTACTTAAAAATTAACCAATGCTTAAGCTGAGTATATTTTGTTTCAAACAAACACACAGCAAAGTTAAGACAAAATGGAGCAGTAACACAAGTGGACAGCAGATGGGATTTGTAACAAATTATACATAAATATGTTTGTATAATTATCTTAATACTTTTATTTTACATGTTAAGGAACTAACTTCATACTCCAACACACTTATGGATCAGCTACTATAGAATCCAATAACATATTTCTGTATCAATAATAAGGGCATGTTTTACTTGGCAAGACATATTTTTTTACCAAACAAATTGAACAAAAAAGAGCAAATTTTTATGCTTGCTAAATCTTTTATTGTTATCCTGTCAGTCTACACATCAATTAAAGCCTGACCAATATGAGCTTTTCTATGACCAGTGCTGATACAGATTTTAAGAAATCATGACGTCTGAGGGGCAATACACACACAATATGTATTTATGTATATATATATATATATATATATATATATAGATATAGATAGATAGGTAGGGAGATAGGTAGGTTAATTGCCCAATATGAACAGATTAAAATTGATCAAAATATTTATTAGTCTTTAACTATTTATTACAAAGACAATATACCTTTTTAATGCCACATAAAAAATAAGAATGTGTGGCTGAGTGGTTAGAGCAGTCGTCCTCCAATGAACCAATGCAGAGTTGGGGGTTTGAATCCACCAGCAGTCACATGCTGAGTGTCTCAGGGCAATACACTGAACCCCTCATTGCCTCTGATGTGTGTCCCATCAGTGTATGAATGTGATAAAGCTCTGATTAGTCTCTTTAGAATGATTTGTTCAATTAGCTTTGTAGAGATCTAGTAGAGTGCTGTATGAATGGATAAATGAGGACACAGATTGTAGTGTAAAGAGCTTTGAGTATCTCAATAAGATAGAAAGGCGCTATTTAAGTACAGTCCATTTATAAATCAAAACCATCAAAACAAAATAGCAACCAAAAGGACAATCAAGATGAATAGTAGCAAAAAACAGCTAGCTTATAAGGCGGTGTAGAAAACTAAAAACAGGAACATGTCTGCATTGGTTTTTGCCAGGAACTTGAGATGTTTGAAGTCACTTAGAAAGGTCAAGGTCGACAGCTTGAGGTCTTTTTGTAAGATATTCCGGGAAACAGGAGCGAAGTAGGAGAAGGCCCTTTTGCCTAATTCAGTCCTCAATGAGGGGACACTGCAGGTAATAATGTCATGAGAGCGCACGCTGTAGCTGCACTCACACAGAGACATGTAGGAGGAGATGTATGAAGGCAGCAGACCAAGAAGTGATTTAAAGATGAAAATGTACCAGTGAGAGAGTCTGCGTGAAGTTAATGATGTCCAGTTAACCAGTGAATACAGGGTGCAGTGGTGGGTACGATAATCACAGCCAGTTATGAATCTTAATGCACTGTGATAGACAGCATCCAACATCTGCAGAGTGCTTCTAGGCACGTTCATATAGATAACTTCACCGTAGTCAATAGAGGGAAGAAATGTCGCAGTTACAAGGCGTTTCCTAGCATTCCGAGTTAGACAAGATCTACTTCTGAAAAAGAAATCCAATTTAACTTTTAGTTTCTTTACTAGGTTTTCCATGTGAAGCTTAAAGGAGAGATGCGAGTCGACCAAGATACCCAAATATTTATAGGAATCGACAAACTCAATATGGACACCATTTGAGGATAAAATCAGAGGAATAACTGCTGGGACTAACTTCCTGTTTGAAAAAAAGGATCCCTTTGGTTTTATCGGCATTTAGGACAAGTTTGAGATGGAACACATCTGACTGGATGATGTCAAAGGCGGATTGCAAAAGCTGGAAAGCCTTAGCAACTGTTTAAGTTCGACAATAAATGGTTTGACCTACATTACCTATATAGATTGTAAAGAGGGTGGGACCTAACCCAGAGCCTTGTGGTACACCATTACTGACTGTTAGATAACTGGAAGAAATATCATTTTGTTGAACACATTGCCTTCGATCTGATAGATAGTTAAGAGAACCAACCAATGGTATGATCTTAGAAACCTATTTCTGAAAATAAATTATCCTAGGAACTATGCTGTTTGGGCCATTATAATTGCCCCCTGGTAGGGTCTCCCAAGGCAAATTGGTCCTAGGTGACAGGCCAAGGGCGATTCAGAAGACACAAATGGACAGAAAAGTGCAAGGAGCTCATTGTCCCTTACCTGGACATGGGTTACTGAGGCCCCATCATCGAGCCAAGCCTGGGGGAGGAGCTCGTTGGTTAGCACCTGGTGACCATGTCTTTACCCATGGACCTGGTAAGGCTCAGCCCGAATGAGCAACATGGGTTTGCCTTCCTGTGGGCCCACCACCTGTATGAGGGTCCTTGTGAATCAGATGCATGACACCATAGGCAATGGCCAAAGGTGGGGACCTTGGTGCTCTGATCCTGGCTTTGCAAAGCTGGCTCTTGGGACATGGAGCATAATCCCTCTGATAAGAAAGGAGCCTGAGTTTTTACCGACTAGATATATTTGGGCTTACCTCGATGCACAGCATGGACTCCAGTACCAACCATCTTGAGAGCAGCTGGACCTTATTCCACTGGAGATGCCCATGGTGAGAGGCACCAAGCTGGTTTGGGTGTACTCTTAGCCCACCAGACTTGGTGCCTGCTGTATGTTGGAGTTTTCCCAGGTAGAGAGGGTAGTGTCCCTACACTTTGAGTGGGGGATGGGCTCTTGTGGTTGTTTGTGCCTATGCGCCAAATGACAGTTAATAGTATCAAGCCTTCTAAGAATCCTTAGTAGCGGTGATGGAAGGTGCTCCAGCTGGAGATTCATTTAATTTTCTGGGGGACTTTGATGCTTATGTGGGTATTGACAGTGTGATCTGGAGGGGCGTGATTGGGGGGAATCCGGCCTCTCTGATCTGAACTCGGGCTGTGTTCCGTTGTTAGACTTCTATACTAGTCATGGTTTGTCCATCACAAACACCATGTTCGAGCATAAGGGTGTCCATAAGTGCACTTGGCACCAGGATGCCCTTGGCCGTAGATTGATGATTGACTTTGTAGTCGTGTCATCTGATTTTGAACACTCGGGTGAAGAGAGGAGCTGAGCTGCCAACTGATCACCACCTGGTAGTGAGTTAGATCAGATGGTGGGGGAAAATTCCGGACAGAGCCGATACACCCAAATGTGTAGAGGGTTTGGTGGGAATGCTTGGCAGAAGAACCCATCAGAAAAATTTTCAACTCACATCTCCTAGAGAGCTTTAACCGCATTCCACCCAGACCCAGCTCCAGAAGAATTTAGCTGGGTGGGCTGAGAAATATTTTTGGAGGGGCCCAGTAAATAGTCATTTTATTTTATATAAATACATAAATTAATGTTTACGTAGTCTTGCAACTGAAATAACCATATGTTGTTTATTAATGCAAAACAAATAACTTAGTGACATGTAGTCACTAGAAAATGCTGAGAAATTGTGCTTGAGTTTGCATTAGGGGTGCAAATCTGTCAGTGTCTGGTGATTTGATTTGATTTAAAAGCACTTTGAGATTTTTGTTAATGAAAAGTGCATTACAAATGAAATTCATTATTATTATTATTATTATAAAAGCGATCTTCGATTCAGAAACAATTTTTCTATTGAAATAGTCAAATTTTGTTTCAATTATGTCACTGACAAGGTGAAAAGATTAAACAACAATGTAAACAAATAGAACATTTATTTAAAACAATTTTAGGTTATTTACTGTATCAAATCTGTTTGCATCATTTTATATTCATAACAAAATCAGGAACAAATGTAGGAGTGCATAAAATGCTGTAAATTAAATTACCAGTAATAGGTTAGGTTAGCTGCCTGGCTTTTTCTAAAATAAAAATAAAAATCTAAGAACAAATAATCAATCAATCAATGAATCAATCCATCCATCCATCCATGCATCCATCATCTTTTACCCGCTTCTTCCATTTTGGGTCACGGGGGTCACTGGTGCCCATATCAGCTATCACTGTGGTAGAGACAGGGGACACCTGGACAGGTCTCCAGTCCATCACAGACAAATAATTCAAAATATATAAATAGAAAGACTTCAGCCTACCATAGTGCATGAACATTTAACTCAACATAAAATACAGACTTCACAGTTTTTTTAACCATATTGCTCTAACATTTGTTATATTTTCAAAACTTAACCTAATCTGAAATATACAGACTTTAGTCTTAACCATTTTGATTCATATTTAGTAAATCTTTAACAAAATTTCAAAACCTGTGCAAATCTACACAAAATCTCTTCTGAACTGTGATTTATAAACCATTTAAATTGTATCATTTAGAACTGGCTCCAGGTGATGTGTCTCATCTGTCCTCTTCAACCTGTTAAAAAGACAAATTACATTAAGTTTGTTGTTTAACTTGTCTATAAGTTTTTGTATAATATGAGAAAAAAACAGCTAATTTTGAGCTGCAGCTGGTGCATCAGCTTCTCTCATGTTTTTCTTTGTTTCATGGTGGAGTTGTGGTGCTGCTTTATCACTAAAAAAGCTACGTGAAGTCATAATGTACATTGGGTCCAGCTTATTAAAAATCAACCAAAACCCCTCGCCATCGACTGAGCTGTATGCTCGTAAATCCTTTGTGCAGGAGATGGAGTGGGAAATCTTCACAGCTCTTGGAGAATTAGCTGGAAGTTTGCTCAGTTCACTGGTCGGCTGCTTCACTTTCATCTTCCTTCCGTGCATTTGTCGTATTTCCAAAATACTGTACCGTAATTTTATTTGACACTTCTTGCAAACAACAGTGCTCTTGTCAAGCTCTATCTTCCTCAGAACATTGAAGGATCTAAAATGACTTTTAAAGTCGAAGGAGCAGGTTAAATTATGCTGTTCTCCAGCTCCATGCTAGTAGGCTTCATTCAGATAAAGGGGGCTGGCTAACTAACTAACTAGCTTGCTGTACGGTGGCCTACACGGCCAAATTCTACAGTGATGGGTGGACATGTAACGTGATATGCAGTACGCTCGGGAGTAGGAGCAGAAGAAAAAAAAAACTTAAATGGATCTGTCTTTGGGGGGGAGGCGGGGTGTGAATGCCGGGTCCGATTCCACCTGAGGCAGGGAACATTGAATTTGAGTGGGCCGTGTTCCTCGCCTCAGTTGTTGAGTAAGCTGCCGTGAGCAATGGCCAAAAGATTGTTGGTGCTTCTTGCAGTGCCTATCCTCAAACTTGGTGGTGGACATCTCGGGTTAGGGAGGGTGTCCAGCTGAAGAAGGAGTTGTATTGGGCCTTGTTGGCTGGTGGGACACAGGCAACTAAGGTGTAAAGTAGGACCAAGCGGTCCGCAGCCTTAGCTGTTGCTAATGCAAAAGCTCGGATGTGGGAGAAGTTCTGTGAGGCCTTAGATAGAGACTCTTGATTGGCTCTGACGAGATTCAAACAAACCATCAGGTGGCTGAGGACAGGAAAGCAGCGCTTTCCCAAGACTGTGTTCAGTGAAGGTGGGAAGCTGTTGACCTCATCCAGTGATGATGTTAGGAGGTAGAAGGATTATTTCTCAGATCTTCTCAATCTCACCGGCACATCTTCCATGGAGGACATTGAGTCAGGGGACTTTGGGGTTGGTCTGTCCATAACCGTACCTGAGGCCGCCGAGGTAGTTAAAAAGCTCCGGGGATGGACAGAATCTGCCCTGATTCCCTTAAGGCTCTGGATGTTGTGGGGCTGTCTTGGTTGACATGCTTTTACAACACTACGTCTCACAGTTGGTCTGAGAACACCTTGGAGTTCTCCCAGAACATCTGGAAGAGGTGGCCGTGGAAAGAGATGTCTGGGCTTCCCTGTTCAATCTGCTGCCCCCAAGACCTGACTTCACAACAAGTGGAAGATAATGGATGGATGGATGGATGGATGGATGGATGGATGGATGGATGGATGGATGGATGGATGGATGGATGGATGGATGGCATGTTTTCCTTTGATTGATCAAGCCAAAGTTTTTAGTGTGCCTCTATTTAGAATATATTTTGATTTGAGTGATTTTATGTCTTGCTTTTCAGAAAGAATGTGAACTGTCCTCCCAGAGTTGCAAATAACCTGATCAGTGTCACTGATCCAAGCTCATTTAATAAAATGCTTAGGAACGCTGCTGGAAGTGTTTTGGGGCTCCTCAAAAGAGCAAAAATATCTTAGAAATGCTAATTTATTGATAAATCACTGCAATCGGCCTATAACTCAGCAAACAAAAGCATTTCTCATCACTCCATTTTCCAGTGCAAAATATAAGAATATTCTATTAGTCTTGATTTTATAAGTTTGTTTTGGTGTTGCTTTATTAGTAAGCAAAATATGCTTTCCTGTGGACTGCTTAACATTAGTATTGTGAAACACATAAGTACATACAATTACTTTATCAAATACTTTCAGTTTCGTCAGAAGTCTCTATATGTTACTGTTATTACAAAAAGCTACTAAAACTGAACTGGGCCATGCAACATCCAAAACTAATGAGATCAAACTGTGCAGCAATGAAACTTAAAACACAAAGTTGTTTTGTTGACCAAAACAGGAACTAAAACTATTTCCTTCATGCAGTGACAATCAGGGAGATCAACTTATTTCCCATGAAGGCAGTCCCAGCCAGTACAAACAAAGTATTATAATATTACGTTTTATTTTATTTTAGCATCTTATCTGCCATCAGTTCATGAAAATATTCTAAACTCTGTAATCAAACATCCATCCATCCATTATCTTTTACCCGCTTCTTCCATTTTGGGTCACGGGGGTCACCGGTGTCCATGTCCAGCAATCACTGTGTGAGGGGCGGGGTACACCCTGGACGGGTCTCCAGTCCATCACAGGGACACATAGAGACAAACGAGACAAACACCCATTCACTCTCTCACTCACACCTAGGGACAATTTAGAGTTGGAATCAAACATCACAAAGAAAATGTTTGAAAGCAACATCATCAGAAACACGGACCTTCAACATCCAAGATGAGAGCTCCACAATGTTCCATTCATAATCAACAGGACAAGCAGGAAGATCTTAGAACTAAACATTTGTAGCAGCTCTATTCTTCACAAAAGAGGCAAACAGTAGGCATTTAAAGAATGATCACAAAATGAAGTTCAGTTCATGGCAACATGAGATTGACTTGTTAAATCGGACTTTCTTTTGTAACAGAACACCCCGTTAAACATGTAGTTACACCTTATTGATTGTGGTTGAAGTACTGAGCTCTTTAATCAGTAATATCCCCCTGCTATCATTAAAGCTCTGTTTTACCAATACACTCACACTAACACACAATGATGCACTGCATTGTTTTCTTATTTATAATTAATTTTGTACTAATGTCATGACCCCATTACCCCTCAGGAATCATTTAACATTCATCTTATCTTATAGCTGTCATGAAATATTGGAAATTGTGGGCAGTAACACAGCAGGCAGGACCGGCTAATTCAACTATCTCCAGAGGAGTAGTTACTGATGGCATTAGCTTGAATGATGACAAGAACCATGGAGGCCATTAAAGACCAATCAGCCATAGAGCCTACTTGTGTGCCATGTTAACTCAAGGCTATCAACAATGTTAAGCTGGCCCTGTTTTGGGCTCACCCACAGTGTGAATGCATTTCCATTACACCAAGACAAAGCAGAGCTATCTGCTTGCCTGGGCTCATCGTTCTGAGTTCAACATGATAGATAGACGATACGCCAAGAGGAGAGGCTGGAAAAAACACCTCATCCCCCTCTATTCACACCGCCTGCAGAACACACGGCTTTATTTCACTGTACTTTGTGTACAGTGTACACTGTGTGTGTGCGGGGTGGGGGGGTTTGTGTGTCTTAATAGATCTGGTACCTCCACAAATACAGCAGCTTCTGCCTTTTGTTGGAGCTTTCTGAAAGTAATTTGAGCTACAGATAATTAAACAGCAAGAAGCACTAAAATAACGAGCGTTGGACACATGAGAAGCACAAAGAGGGCGACTCTGGCATGTCAGGATGCTGATCTTTAATTAACTATCTGGAAAATAGGAGGAGGGTGGCTTCAAGTGCTGGAGGACCTGCCTCATTTGCCACTTGATGTCATAAGTGCCCCTTTTGTCAAGAATTTACTGTATGTTTGATTCTTTATCAGCTTATGTTTTTTATTTTAGCAAGATATTTTCTAAACTTAAAAAAAGTTAATGTATGAATAAATTGTAACAGTAAACGGACCTGCCTGTTGATGAATGACATCAAGTCAGTGATGACTTTTCAGTGTAAGTCATTTATGAAACGTGAGCATCAGATCTTGTCCACACAGAAATGCTTTTTTTTCCCCAAAACAACAGTTGTATTTATTTGTAATGTCTTAAAAATATTCTTGCAAACAGAAATGTTTATAAAAAAAATCAGCCACAAAAACATGCAGAAAACAAGCCAGCTGCTGTAGTAACTAAGCCAGGCCTGTCGGTGGCGCTGTAACGATGCCATGAACTCCACCAGAAATAGTAAACAAGACATGGAGAATGCACAAAACTGGAAACACAACTAGAATAAAAGGATGCAATGATGCAATAAACAAATGCATATTGTTTGTGAACTGGCATCAAAGTGGAACTTCTACTTGGTGACACATGACCACAGACGTGTACGACAGTGAGAGTTGTCTGGGAGTTGGATCAGTCTAAATATGCTGACATAGACGGTGTTCAGGTCTAGTACCCAGTGAGGGGTGGCTGGAGGGGAAGAGTTTTCCTTGCAATATTCAAATGATATCCTGTTAAAAAGAACTGTCTGAATCCATTCTAAAGATTTGTGAGGATTATAACGCCTGTTAGTCCCACTGTGAAAAGATTAGAAGGTCTGTGTTTGTTCAGGTGAACACTGTGACTGATGTGTGTTACATTTACCAAGAACTGATGAGGCCTCTCCTGCTGGTTTAAAAAGTCCAATGTTTGAAAAAGAACTATGGACAGGGCTGGCACTGGTCTGGTGAACCAGCACACCTTTTGGCAAATTGAATATATTGTTATACTGATACTTATAGAAAAGAGGGACTTTGTATTTCACTGACAGCTTTCCACTTTGACGTTCTTTTTTTCTTTCTTTTTTTGTTTAACAAATAATGACACTGGAAATCTGTTGGGTGTTTTTGTTCACTAAATGTAAATCATTTTAGAACCTGGCAAACTAGTTCATTATTATTAAATGGTAAATGTACTGTACTTATATAGCACATTTCTATCTTATCAAGATACTCCAAGCTCTTTACATCACAATCTGTGTCCTCATTTACCCATTCATACAGCACTCTACTATATCTATAAAAAGAATAATCAGATCACATTCAAACACCAATGGAACAGACGTCAGAGGCAATGAGGGGTTCAGTGTCTTGCCCAGGGACACTTCAACATGTGACTGCTGGTGGAATCAAACCCCAACTCTCTCATTGGAGGACGGCTGCTCTAACCACTCAGCCACAGCTGTCCCAGTTCTGATTATGACCTTATACGTAAAAAAAAAAAAAAAAAAAAAAAAAAACTACAACTGAAGGAGAGTAAACTTTCTGTTTTTTCCATGACAGTGGTTCATACCACTGGGGGAAAAAAAACCTCTGTAATTGTTATGTTATGTTGTTTATTTGTCATATGCAGGTTAACACAATGTCAAAACACTGCAATGGAATGTTCAAGATGAGAAGAACTGATTAGACTTGCTATAAAAAGAAAAAAAGAAACAAAAGAAATACTAAAGCATGCAATAAAGGTATAAAATAAAGTACAAAGTACCAAAAACTGAAAAAGAAATATAATATTTACAAGGTCCAAAAGAAATATAGCAAATATCAACATGGTAGAATATAATGGTGCAAGTAGGATGAATTCATATAAATAAGTATTTCACAGTAGGCCCTCGCTACTTTGCGGTTCGACTTTCACGGAGTCACTCTACCGCAGTTTGTGGATGTACAGTCCATCCAAAATATTGCACAAATAATTATTATATTTTTACACACGATTGTTGACAGATTGGTGACTGCTGTGCTGTTCTGTAGTGCCTCTGGCCACTGTTTTCTGCCGAACAGTATTTTTGCACAGCAAAGTCATGACTGCTGAAACGGCCTTTCAAAAGTAAAATTTAATTCATGTCACATGGAAAAGTATTTAAAGAAAATTCAACTTTACAAACGTAAGATTCAAAAGAACGTGTAAATCATGTGAAGACATGTCTCTTTTAAGAAAAAGAGGCAATGTGCCACGTGACCCGGGTGCTGATTTGCTGTTACAGTACAAGACATCTGTTAACCTGCACTCTTTTTCAACTGGACATTAATTGTGTTATGGTTTATAAAAGTTATTTACGTTCAAAAGTTTCCGGCGGCAAACCGAAACACCAGAAATGCATTGTAACCGAAATGCTTAGTAACCAGGGTGCTGATTGGTTGTTACACTAGCAGACGGCCGCTAACACACGTAGCAGGAAGTTTGTTTACCTCCGCTCTTTTTCAACTGACGGCTTCCAAACGTTCTGTGTTGCTGGTGGCGAACGAACACGCCAGTGGAAGATGCTGACGATTAATTCAATTCAATTCTATTCAAAAATACTTTATTAATCCCAAAGGGAAATTAATCGTTGTTGTAGCTCATCTTGGTTTCATTAAGAGCTGTTCTAGATGCTGATAGTTTTGGGCAGGAAGGATCGCTTGTAGCAGTCCGTCCCATAACAGATCCAAAGAAACTGGCTGCAGATGCTGATCCATCCACCCAGACCCAGCTGATCTCTCATCCTCTTGGGCAGCAGGACTGCCTGAATGCCAGGCAGAACTCCTCCCCAAGCGATGGCCATTTCTCCCAGCAGCCTGCCGAGCCCCTCGTTACCGCGGACTTAACTGCATGTTAAGTACGATCTCAGTCCTCCTGCTGTCACGAGCTGTGTTTCCCGCTATTTCCAAGATCTCGGCAGTCAGGCACTCGAGCACAGCCTCCAGGTAGACGGTAATGCATTTATGGCACCTCCTTTTCAACTCATTTTGGATTTGGGGCTGTAGCTGAGGTCTTATTTGACCTTTTGAGATGTTAGTCAATAACTCCCAGTTGTAGAAAACCACCTTGTTGTCATGGTTACGCATCATAACAAATGTCCAAAAGTAAAAAAGGTTTCAGTAAAAATCCTTCCAGCGGCACAGCATCTGATACCAGAGAAAGTAATCATCCAAAAAAAGCGATTCAAATCCAGAACAATTAGTAATGAAAGTTTTCAAAAGCAAAATCTCAGAATGGATGTAACAGAGCTGCTCCAACATGCAACTACCTTGAACGGCGCAATTCTGGAACAATTCTAATCCAATCCAAATGAAATCCAAATTCCAATCCAATTCTAACAATCCACAATTCTTAAAGAGAAAGTGGAACTTCTGGACAAACTTTAAGATTGCCATACCTACGCAAATGTTGCTGGCCACCTACAGCATGGTTATTAAGATAGAAGCTGCATTGGTTGTCTGGTTTAATGATTGCAGAATAAAAACACATCACTTTGGATACCAACACCAAAGGTAAATGGACTGTACTTATATAGCGCCTTTCTATTTTATTGAGATACTCAAAGCGCTTTACACAACAATCTGTGTCCTCATTTACCCATTCATACAGCACTCTGCTAGATCTACAAAGCTAATTGAACAAATCATTATAAAGAGACTAATCAGAATCAGAATCAGAATAAACTTTATTGGAATTGCACAGAGGTACAACGCGAATATGTACGTACAATCGTCCGAAAGATGGGCGGAGAGCACGAAGCTGCAACTACAGGAGAGCACGGCCATTTTATCCTTATCAGATAATAATCTTAGATAGGAAAAGGGGGAGAAACATGAGGGTAGATAGTGGTCTTATAAAAAAAGATCTTTCACATCTTGTCTATCAGGACACGATTTGAGACATCAAAAAACTCTACCAGCAAGCACAATTAAAACATGATTACATTTGCATTTGACATCGAGGTGTTGAGATTTGTCTAAGAGACTTTTTTCAGATCAGCCACAGTTTCTGAAGATGTTGTTCCAGCCAGTAGTTCTGATAAGCTTGCACAGAAAGTTCTTGCGGGGGGGGGGGGGGGGGTGCGATAGATGAAACTTTTGTCCTTGGGTACTCATGTCCCAGGAGAAATTTGATAGTCAGCCTGTCTCCGAGGCCGTTGGGAGTCAGATTAGATAAGCTCGATTTTTGTTTTTTCTTCAGGCAGACAGATTTTTTCCTTCAGCCTTGAGTCCATCTGGGCGTTCTGGTTCCGAAAAAGCCTAATTGTGGGATTCCATTCCACTGATCCATGCTATGAGTCTCCTTCAAGGTAGAACCCACCACGCTGACGAGTCTCAGAAGCCGCAGGTGGTCTGCGATTCTCAATCGCCTCCACCTTACGGTTAAGCTCGTAGACCAGACGATTTAAAGTTCCCACAGCGAGGATCAGACCTTGACAATGACTCAGAAGCTTTTCCATGGCCAAAACTGCTGCCGATGTCTTTTACAAAAGTCGATAAAACAGAGCCCCGCCGATGCCAAAAAGCAGAGTCCCTGCTATCATAAGTCCAAATATGTAAACGTCTTCAACATCCTCTTGAGACAGGACTGTAATGGACATCAATTGCCACACTCCCCACGAATCCATGACGTACCCCACAGCGTGAGTCTCAGCTGGACACGCCGGTTCTCCAGAAACTTGTCGCTTTGATGAAAAAAATCTTATCAATAGAGTTGAACGCCCACAATACCAAATCCATAATCTTCTTAATTTATGTTCGGGAGATGAGACCCAGGCACTTCAGACACACAGAGAGCAGAGCAGGAAGAAGGAAAAAACGGGGGAGGAGAAACAGAAGCTGCCACCTCGATCAGAGCCTGGGAGGAAATCAGTGCTTTATCACATTCCTACACTGATGGGACACACATCAGAGGCTATGAGGGGTTCAGTGTCTTGCCCAGGGACACTTCAACATGTGACTGCTGGTGGATTCGAACCCCCAACTGGTGCATTGGTGGACGACTGTTCTAACCACTCAGCCACAGCCACCCCCAAAGGTGAAAAAACTTTACTGTATGATCATCTTGCAGAAAACAGCGTGGAGGAACTGAGACATGGCTATGTAATAAGGAGCGGGGAGCAGGAACACATCCAAAGCTGAACCTTCGATCACCTGGTTCAACCACCAAAACACTGCATTTAGTGCCACCAAGAGATGGTTAGACAAATTTCAAAAAAGATTTGGATTAAAAAGTGTTTCTCTGCACGGAGAGGCTGTTTTCGCTGACAGAAGGAGTGGGATCTGATCATCGAGCTGGGGGTCTACAGGTCTGAACTACTACTACTACTTCTAGTAAGACTACAGGCATGTCTTAAAGACATAACACCCTGGAGAGAAAAAAAACTATCCAATTTTTGCTTCTCTCCATTGTCCGTGAGGCTGACACATTGTCCAGTTTTAAGACTAGGCTTAAGATTTTCCTCAGTCTGAGGAAGTCTCTCGGATGAGAGACGAAACGTTTCTATATTTTTTTGCTTTGTTTTGTTTTTTGTTTTTTTGAATGTCCAGAGGACCAGACTGAACTTTTTTGGATTTTCTACCTGGATTATTGAGCATGCATCAGGATACTAGGGTTAAGACTTTCCTTTTTGCTAAATTCTATAGTTAGAGTTGGCTTGTTATGCTGCCATAGGCTTAGACTATGGGAGTACAAACTAACCTCATTTCCTTAACTGAATTGTTAAAAGTGAATAATTTTCCTCTGATACTGTTTCTATGTTAACGTGATTCTTGACCTGTCATTGTGTATCTGTTCCTACCAAACCCAGTCGGTCGAAGCAGATGGCCACTTGTCCTGATCCTGGTTCTGCTAAAGGTTTCTTCCTCATGAGGGAGTTTTTCTTTCCACTGTCGCCTTCACGCTTGTTCAAGATGAGAGCTCTGTGGTGGAGTTAAATTCAAATCAATTTGCTTCTCAGATAAATTGTGTTAACTTATTTTTTATATATGTGAATAGTTCTGTTCAGTGCCCTGAGATGACTTCTGTTGTGACTTGGCACTATATAAATAAACTGAACTGAATTGTTCATTGTTAAGTGAAGGTGGAAGCAAAGCCATTTTTGTTTCGTTTTTCTTACTGTAACCATCAAAAGCACATTAAATTGTGTTTTTGTGTACCACTGCATCACTAACTGTTCTACTTGTCTCCCTCTCATTCACACAAATAAAATCTAGTCTTGGTTCTACTGATGTTGGCTCCATTTCTTCCCAAAGCATACCTTCATCTCTCCAGACTCTCTTTCACCTGCTCTCTTCTCTGACTACAGACCACAGTGTTGTCTACAAACATCATAGTCCATGGGAACTCCTGCCTGACCTTATATGCCAACCAGTCCATTCATGGATAACAAGATGAGGATCAGAGCCTATCTATGATGTAATCCCACCCCCACCCATGAGTTACTCTTACCGCACACCTCAACTGCTCTTGTTCTCATACATGTTTTGTACTATCCTCACATACTTCACCATACTTGACTTTCTCACAGAGCTACAGTTCATCTCTTGGACCCTTTATATCTGCTTTCATTAGATCCATACAGTCAGAATGTCTTCAGACCTTCTCTAAATGTTTCCATCAATGTTCCCAAGTCAGACTAGAGAACACAACTTTGTGACATCCATAAACCGTGCAAGAGTTATCTTCTTCATTGTCCAAACAATTTTATTGGTAGCACATCATACTAGTTACTTTGGATATAACGCTGGAGAAGAATTGTCCCAGACAGACAGTTTAGTTTGACATTTAAGAGCAAACTGAGGACGATGTGTATGACGCAGCCCTAAACAATCTCATGCCAAGGAGTAGAACTCAGGAAAGATGTCAGGATTTTGCACAATTCAAATGCAGGGACTGTAAAAGCTTGTTACAGTAAACAGCTTAGCTTGCACCTTTGACTTGTTAGGATACTGTACTTGGGGCACCTGTGGCTGAGTGGTTAGAGCAGTCATCCTCCAATGGGAGAGTTGGGGGTTCGATTCCTCTAGCAGTCACATGTTGAAGTGTCCCTGGGCAAGACAATGAACCCCTCATTGCCTCTGATGTGCGTCCCATCAGTGTATGAATGTGATCTAAAGCACTGATTAGTCTTTGTATAGATATACAGGTAGTAGAGTGCTGTATGAATGGGTAAATAAGGGCACAAATGGTGTTCTAAAGAGATTTGAGTATCTTGATGAGATAGAAAGGCACTATAAGTACAGTCCATTTACCATTGGAAATTATTGTTATAGAAGAGTTAAATTTTTAATAGTGTTGAGTTTTTGTTTCCATGTTTTTTTAAATATATTTCTAATGTGTTTAGAAGGACTGCTTAATATATTACAGCTTTGAAAAACTTTGCACTATCAATGTGTGCAATATAAACATTGCAATACTGTAGGCTATAATAAACAGTAGACACAAATAAATTTATACAATATTGTGGGAGTGGTGGTACAGAGGTTAGAGAAGGTGGGCCTGTGATCGAAAGATCGCCGGTTCAAGCCCCAGTACCGACAACATCAAAAATGTGGGTGGGGTAAGTGAAGCACCCACACATTGCCCCCACCCTCACTCGTCCTACTCTATCTAGGCCCTTGAGCAAGGCCCTTAACCCACACCATCTGCTCCTCCGGGTGTCCTAGATAGAAAGCTCTCTGCTCCACACAGAGGGCTGTGGTAGCTCGGTGGTCTGTGGTTGCGTCAGGAAGGTCATCCGGCATAAAAAAAACAACTGCTAAGTCTTGGTGTGACTTAGTTCGATGTGGCGACCCCTGATGAAGGGAGCAGCCGAAAGAATAAAAAAAAAAAAATTGTGTAACCAGTTTGACCCCAACTGCCCTAAATACTCACAACTGATTTAAATGGTAGATAAATGGTAGATAGTTAGTGTCCAAAATGACACAGAACAGGATTACTTTACTTGGAGTTATATTGAATATACACTACTACTGATATAAATCCCCCCCGGTAAGGTGGCAGCCCAGGGAGGGGCTGCCACCTTACCGTGTTGGAGGGGTTTGAGTGTCCCAATGATCCTAGGAGCTATGCTGTCAGGGGCTTCACACCCCTAGTAGGGTCACCCAATGCAGACAGGTCCTAGGTGAGGGACCAGACAAAGTGCAGCCCAAACTCCCCAATGATGAGAAAAAGAAATGGACTTGATGTTCCCTTGCCCGGATGTGGGTCACTGGGGCCCGACTTTGGAGCCAGGCCTGGAGGTGGGGCATGGGGGTGAGCGCCTGGTGGCCGGGCTTTTACCCATGGAGCTCGGTCGGGCACAGCCCGAAGAGGAGACGTGGGTCCCCCTTCCCATGGGCTCACCACCTGTGGGAGGGGCCAAAGGGGTCGGGTGCAATGTGGGATGGGTGGTGGCCAAGTGCGGGGACCCTGGCGGTCTGATCCTCGGCTACAGAAGCTGGCTATTGGAGCATGGAATGTCACCTCACTGGTGGGGAAGGAGCCTGAGCTGGTGTGTGAGGTTGAGAGGTTCCGGCTAGAAATAGTCGGATTCACCTCTACGCATGGCTCTGGCTCTGGAACCAGTTTCCTTGAGAGGGGTTGGACACTCTTCCACTCTGGAGTTGCCCCTGGTGAGAGGCGCAGAGCAGGAGTGGGCATACTTATTGCCCCCCCCCCCCCATCTTAGTGCATGTGTGTTGGGGTTTACCCAAGTGAATGATAGGGTGGCCTCACTCCACCTACATGTGGGGGGGATGGGTTCTGACTGTCGTTTGTGCTTATGCACCAAATGGCAATTCAGATTATCCACTCTTTTTGGAGTCCTTGGAAGGGCTACTGGAAAGTGCACCTCCTGGGGACTCCCTTGTTCTGCTGGGGGACGTCAATGCTCACGTGGGCAATGACAGTGAGACCTGGAGGGGTGTGATTAGGAGGAACGGCGCCCTTGATCTGAACCCGAGTGGTGTTCTGTTGTTGGACTTCTGTGCTCGTCATGGATTGTCCATAACGAACACCATGTTCAAGCATAAGGGTGTCCACATGTGCTCTTGGCGCCAGGACACCCTAGGCCGCAGTTCAGTGATCGACTTTGTCATCATCTCATCTGATCTGGGCCACATGTCTTGGACACTCTGGTGAACAGAGGGGCAGAGCTGTCCACTGATCACTACCTGGTGGTGAGATGACTCTGATGGTGGGGTAGGACGCCGGTCAGACCTGGCAGGCCCAAACGTATTGTGAAGGTTTGCTGGGAATGTCTGGCAGAGTCTCCTGTGAGACAGCGCTTTAACTCCCACCTCCGGGAGAACTTCGAACATGTTCCGGGGGAGGTGGGGGACATTGAGTCCGAGTGGGCCATGTTCCGTGCCTCTATTGTCGAGGCGGCTTACCGCAGCTGCGGACGCAAGGTTGTCGGTGCCTGTCGCGGCGGGCAACCCTCGAACCCGGTGGTGGACACCGGCAGTGAGGGATGCTGTCAGGCTGAAGAAGTAGTCCTATTGAGCCTTTTTGGCCTGTGGGACCCCGGAAGCAGCTGATGGGTACTGGCAGTCCAAGCGACATGTGGCCCGGGCGGTCACTGAGTCAAAAACTCAGGCATGGGAGGAGTTCGGAGAGGCCATGGATAATGACTTCCGCACGGCTTTCAGGCGATTCTGGTTCAGCATCGGGCGTCTTAGAGGGGAAAGCGGTACACCACCAACACTGTTTATAGTGGGGGTGGTGTGCTGCTGACCTCAACTCGGGATGTCATGGGTCGATGGGCAGAATACTTTGAAGACCTCCTCAATCCCATTGGCACATCTTCCACTGAGGAAGCGGAGCCTAGGGACTCTGGGTCGGGCCCTCCAATCTCTGGTGCCGAGGTCACCGAGGTGGTTAAAAAGCTCCTCGGTGGCAGGGCCCCAGGGGTGGATGAGATTCGCCCGGAGTTCCTTAGGGCTCTGGATGTTGTAGGGTTGTGTTGGCTTACACGACTTTGCAATATTGCGTGGACATCAGGGGAAGTTCCCTTGGATTGGCAGACAGGGGTGGTGGTCCCCCTATTCAAAAAGAGGGACCGTAGAGTGTGTTCCAACTACAGGGGGATCACGCTCTTAAGCCTCCCTGGTAAGGTCTATTCGGGGGTTCTGGAGAGGAGGGTCCGCCGGATAGTTGAACCTCGGATTCAGGAGGAGCAGTGTGGTTTTTGTCATGATCGTGGAACACTGGACCAGCTCTACACTCTCAGCAGGGTCCTGGAGGGTGCGTGGGAGTTTGCCCAACCGGTCTACATGTGCTTTGTGGACTTGGAGAAGGCGTTAGACCATGTTCCTCAGGGAACCCTGTGGGGGGTACTCTGGGAGTATGGGGTACCGGGCCCTTTGATACAGGCTGTTAGGGCCCTGTATGTCCCATGTCAGAGCTTGGTCCGCATTGCCGGCAGTAAGTCAGGCTTGTTCCCGGTGAGAGTTGAACTCCGCCAAGGTTGCCCTTTGTCACCGATTCTGTTCATAACTTTTATGGACAGAATTTCTAGGCGCAGCCAAGGTGTTGAGGGGATCCGTTTTGGTGGGCTTAGGATTGCGTCTCTGCTTTTTGCAGATGATGTGGTCCTACTGGCTTCTTCAGATCGTGATCTACAGGCTTCGCTGGAGCGGTTCGCAGCCGAGTGCAACGCGACTGGGATGAAGATCAGTTCCTCCAAATCCGAGGCCATGGTCTTGAGCCAGAAAAGGGTAGAGTGCCCTCTCCGGGTCAGGGAGGAGGTCCTGCCCCAAGTGGAGGAGTTCAAGTATCTTGGGGTCTTGTTCACAAATGAGGGAAAAATGGAGCGTGAGATCGATAGGCGGATAGGTGCCACGTCTGCAGTGAAGCGGGCAATGTACAGGTCTGTCGTGGTGAAGAGAGAGCTGAGTCAAAAGGCGAAGCTCTCAATTTACCGATCGATCTACGTTCCTACCCTCATCTATGGTCATGAACTTTGGGTTGTGACCGAAAGAACAAGATCTCGGATACAAACAGCCAAAATGAGTTTTCTCCGCAGGGTGTCTGGGCTTTCCCTGGGTGGGTGAGAAGCTCGATCATCTGGGAGGGACTCACAGTAGAGCCGCTGCTTTTCCACATCGAGAGGAGCCAGTTGACGCCTCCCTGGTGAGGTGTTCCGGACACGTCCCACCGGGAGGAGACCCAGAGGAAGACCCAGGACAGGCTGGAGGGACTATGTTTCTCGGCTGGCCTGGGAACGCCTCGGGATTCCCCTGAAGGAGCTGGCCCAAGTGGCTGGGGAGAGGGAAGTCTGGGCCTCCCTACTTAAGCTGCTACCCCCGTGACCCGACTCCGGATAAGCGGAAGAAAATGGATAGATGGATGGACTGATATAAATCTATTTTACAACAGAACACAGAGTGCATAGCACTCACACCATCATTCACAATCTAAAGTTATGTTCACAGTGCAGGGCTTCATGTTCAATTTGGATTTTTTTTTTATTTGATGAGATTGGACTTTTTGTGTTATAATTCCTATTATGATTTAAATGTGACAACCACTGTGAACAGTCTACAACTCTGAAGTGACTAGAATGCTCAATGTGATGTCACATTATTGGCCTTTTCCATGGGCTTGACTTGGCCCTACTCAGGTTGAAGGTGGGGCTTCAGGGTCTTTCATTGGCCGACACTCATCTTATAATGAAAACCACCTAGACAAGTCTAGGTGTATATCAGTAGAAGTCCTACAGAAAATATACCTGGACCTGTCATTCTCTGTTTGTTTGTTTCTCCTTCCTGTCCTCTCAAATCCAGCTGGTGCGTGCCGCTGGATGATCGAACAGATGGCCACTTGTCCAGAGCCTGTTTCTGCTGGAAGTTTCTTCCTGTTAAAAGGAATATTTTCCTTTCCAATGTCTCCTTTGTGCTTTCTCAGGATGATTGTGATGACGTGAAGATTCAACACAATCTTCTGCTTCCTTAGATCGATAACTTTTACTAAATGTCTTTTATAATGTATGTGAATGTTTTTGTTCAATGCCATGAGACGACTGCTGTTGTGACTTGGTGCTATATAAATAAACTGAATGGACTTGAATTGATCTTGCTACTTCTTGCCTACTATGGTGCAGAAATGTGACATCTGTCACACTTCAATTATGTAAATTTTGGATGGATGTGACAAGACAACTAAAGCTGCTTTGAAAAACATCTTTTACCATCCGATTTAGGACCTATTTGAATGTAACCTAGGTCTTATTAGAAAAAACTAATTTGTGTTGTTTGGAGCACTGGCATCAGAAACATTAGTAATATGTGTGTGGGATGGGGGGGGGGGGGGAATCTGGGACTCCTCCTCCAGAAAATTTTGAATAAAGTGGATGTCATTTCCTGCATTCTGGCGTATTTTAGCAGGCTGTTAAACATCTGTTTACCTACATAAATAAACATTTGATTCAATAACTATTTTAGTGAGCAACAAGAAGTAATCTGACCAACAGCTCTTCTTGTGTGAATACAGCACGTTCCACTTTTCTCATGCAACCCCCACCCCCCCACCTGTGTTGAAAACTGCCAGAACTAATGTAGTAGTAAGCTAGCAACACGCAATACAGACACGTTACCTATGATACTACAGACGTAGCGTTGTGATTCTCTCACACATCCTAACCCCCCACCCTGATCACCAACTGCCAGCAGTAATGTGGCACTAAGCTAGCACACAAAACAGAGATGTCTCCCCCTCCTCCCCCCATGAGCGCTCTGCCAAGGCAGATAACCTCAGGGAAACACTGCCTGGAGTTGTAGGTAACCAGGAAAACCTGGAGTGGAGATTTTTAGTGATTTGAGTATTCTCCTATTAATAAGGTGGAATAGATTTGTTCACCAAGCAATAGAAACAGTGCTGGGTGAACTAATATTTCATGGTAAATGTGTGTGTGAGGGGGTGTTCGAATGGATATTTTTTTAAATGTCAGAGAGATTTATTTGTCATACTCATAACATATGGTACATGAGGTGGGACGAAACTATGCACACAGTGTCCCAGTTACATTCAACAAAAACACAAATTGCAAAGAAAAACATTAGTAAGATCCGTGTCGTGAATTAAGAATATATTACATTGACTAAACTAAGAATACACAAGAATACACTAAGCACTAATGTACTAATAGTACAAAAACAATTCACCAAAACTACAGCAGCTCGTGTGGGGGTACATGTCCCCTTCACATATAATTGTTGTGATGCCTGTGGTTCAGAGTGTCATAAAAATATCAGACATGTGTCACATATGGGCAAAGAAGTAACTTCTTTAAAAAGAAGTAAAACAACTGTTGTTTTTGGGTCACTTTTGCCTGCATTATGAATGTAGCATAGAATTTTAGCTTTCTGGGTCCATCTTATATTTTCAACAATCTGGCCTGCAGCCTTCCCAATGAGCTGCATATGACCCTGACTCTCTACAAGTCCACAAGATACTCTTCCAGATGTCGAACAACTTGTCACTTTCTCCTTGGTCTTTCCCACAGTACCCACACTCCATTCCTGATGGTTTGGAAAAAGAAGAGCATGTTGCAAAATTGCCCTGAAGCGAGATGATGTGTTGTAGGGTGAGCAGAAAAAAATGCTGCAGCAGGGACATCCAATTCCATTAGCCCATAACACGTAAGCATGCAGGTCCCCACCAAAACCAAAGCATGTCCTTTTAGTAAAACAGTGATTTTTTTTTTTCCTTTTGGGGGGGGGGGGGGGGGGGTCCAGTTACAAGCAAAGGACAGCATTGAGGTCTTTACAGAAACTGCAGCCACAAACCTCCTTCTCCTTTATCCCTTCAACTTCCTTTCTAAACCCGGAGTGTCTCGTCATATCCTCTCCACTGGGACACACTGACTCAGGTGGTCCAGTCCGGTTAGCATGACACTCAGTTATTAAAAATCTTTGACACATGCACTAAATCTTGTCAGATTCATATCTAATCTACACACACTGGCTGTCATGTCTGCACATCTGCTCATTGCCTCAGTGTTATGTGTGTGTTGTGTGTCTGGGGAGTACTGTTCATGCTCATAAACACACATACATTCACACATAGAGATGCTAACAGAAGGGCTGTATCCAAAGCAAGGGAGGAAAGGAGATCGGGATCAGGGATGCAGGACAAAAGGAGCACCAGTCTCACTCTTCCTCTTACCTTCCAAGAGGAAACTGCTCACCTGGATGTCTCTGAAGAGCAGACAGAACGCATTCAGGCCAACCTCTCTTCCTGCAAACCAGCTCAAAACATCTCCCTCCCTCTTTCTCTCTCTTTCTCTCCCACACACACACTCACACACACACTCTCCCTTCCCTCCCTCCACAAGCTGGAAATGACAAGATTGTGCTATATGCGGAGGGGGAGGGGGGGGGGGGGGGGTTGAAATCCAAGGTGGCAGGAGCTATTAGGCCAAACACCCTGGGAAACTGAGAGCTAGCGGCTATGAATTAGTGAAGGTGGGGGTGGATGGGCTGCAGCAGTCAGCTGAGAAAAAAAAAATAGCTTTGTTGCAAGAACTGTCTCAAAAGTCAACAAGCCCCTGTTCTGCTTTGACATGGTACAGTCCAGAGGAGGTTAAGGAAGCAAAGAGCCTCTACAGTAGCAGCAGCAGAAGCTATCAGTTAACTTTATAATGATGCAGCCACGACATGATCCTGAGTGCACCTGAGCTCAGCAACACTGAATGAAGATGAGCCATGCAGGTAAATGGGCCATTCAACCATTTCGAGAGGCTGGTGTCTGGCCAAACCAAAGCTTTCACTGTTACTTTAGGAAGCTGAAATAAGACAAGGCAGAAAATAACCCAGATACCTTTGGTATTAATGGTCGGTGGGACGGGGTACACATATCCAGCTTTGTACAAAGGTAGACCATTAAAACATTTTAATTTATCAACTTTCCTAAAAAAAAATTCATACAATTAGCAATAAGTACGAGTAGCAACAACAGCAGTAAGCCAACAACAGAAACCAAATATAGCAGAGCGTTTTGCTAATAGCAAAACATGTTTCTTAAATACATAGTGTTAAGCTAATTGTGCACAATACAAATGTGCTAACTAAGATGCTACAGATGTAGCACTCTGCTTCTGTAACTCATCCTAACCCCTTTCCTCCCAGGTTGACAGCTCCGACACTTACGTAACGCTAAGCTAGCACAAGGTAAGTGCACTAGCTTAATGCTTATGCGCTAGCTTAGCACTTACGAGCTAGCATAAGCTTTGCTGGGAGCACAGGTTGCAAAAACACTTAGCGCTACGTATATCTAGTCAATGGGAAGTTATGCCATCTACCACGCCTCTGACACCTCGCCCCCCCCCCCCCCCAAAAAAAATAAATAAAAATAAAACTCTTTTGATCTAGATGATCCACATAAATTACATACTTTTGATTGAAATTGGCGATTTTTGCCAAAAAGTGACAAGTTTGCAGGTAGGTTTAAAATCAGAGCATAATGTCAGTGGTCCTTTTGTTCACCTACATCTCAAGGATAACAGACACATTTAACAAAAATAATGCTCGGATAAAAGTGGGCGAATGCTCCATTTATCCAATACAATATCTAATTCAGGGGGTGCCCAATACGGCGATCGCAATCTACGGGTAGATCGTGAAGGTAATATCAGTAGATCCCTCTCTTGGACCAGTTTTGGCCCCCATTTGGTGGGTCGTGCTCCCCCCTGGTGGTGGGCCCCCCTGCTGCCGGTGCATTGGTGGCTCTCAGCAGCTGGGGCTGGGTGGTGGGGTGTGTGCAGGCCCGCCCTGGTGGCTGCCTGCGGGGGCCTGGGTGCCCTGGCTCTGTCGGGCCTCTGTTGGGGGATGGTATGACCTCGGGACTCGTGGCTTGGTGTCCATGGCCGGATCCACTCTGGAGGGGCGGGTTGCCAGCGGGGCCTGTTGACTCGTCGCTACGGCCTCCTGGGGGTTTCTGCATTGTGCTTGCTGGGGATCACCCGGGGCTTCCCTTTGCTTCTCTCTCTGGGGGGTGCGGGTGTCCCTTTTGGGGGACTACTGGAGTTCCGGGCTTGGGGGCCGCTGTGTGTCTGTGGTTCCGGGCTTCCCTGTGTTACCTTTGTGTCCTGTGGGGACGGGTTTATGGGTCCCCACATCCACTATTGAACATTTTTATGAGAAACCTTATAGTGATAAGCATGCTCACACAGGTGTTCAGATCCAGGTGTTTATCAGATACACACTCAGTTGGGTTGTGGTGGCCATCAAATATATATTGTATTACCATGTAATGTATAAAATACTTTCTAATGATGTTATAACTATCATTATATAAGTTGTTTGTTGCTGTGGTTTCTTGGTTTTGTCGGGGGTTTTATTTTTATTTTTTTCTCTTTCCGCAGGTCTAGAGTCAGACTTCAATTATGTTGATTTGTGTTCTCTTTATCCCTCTCTCTCTCCTCTCTTCCTATCTCCTTCTTTACCTTTTAACCCTTCTCTCACTTTTCTGCTTTATCTTCTTTGTTTTCCGTCCCCGTGTCCATTACATCTGAAACAAACCCAAAGCATATTCTAATAAAATTTAATTTATATATCAAGTGGAGCATTAAGACCAGCCATAATGCTCTGCTTGTGAAAGTAAAACTGTTGGGCATCACTTTGACACTCAGACAATAATTCTAAGTGTCACAATGCCGGACAGGACAAGGGGAGAAAAAAAAAAAAAGTGGGCGAATGCTCCATTTATCCAATACAATATCTAATTCAGGGGTGCCCAATACGGCGATCGCAATCTACCGGTAGATCGTGAAGGTAATATCAGTAGATCGCACAGCGAAATAGATGTCAGACCTTTTTTTAAATTTCTTTTAATGTGTTTTTTTAAATAGATGTCAGCCGATCAATCTATCTTCACTATGCAAATCATCACTTGATTGACATACAGGTTAGCCAATCTGATACCGACCTTTTCTGACACATAGGTCACCACACATGCGCAAACAACGGCGCCCATGATTGACACAAAGGGCAGCCAATCAGAGATCGGATTTTTTTCTGACGCATAGGTCACCACGCATGCGCATTCAACCGCGCTAAAAACAAACGAGTTGACTCATAATAGCCCCCAGTTTATATCTAAACTCAAGAAAGTGTGTAAAATGAGTTGGAGAGCTGGACCAAGTAAGAAGCAAAAAAAAATCTACCATTTCCATTTGGAATGGGGTGAGGACTTTTTTTTTTCACAATGTCATATTCGAAGTGCGTTTTACCGGAGCGGCATTTTCAGACTATAAATACTACAGCTCTGACTTCCTTCTGAAACGTGAGCTGAGAAAGAAAATGGCGAAGGAACTGAAATCCTAGTTATCTGGACAACAGTAATTTTTCCTACAGCTGACCACAGCAGTGAAGCATCATTCCGGGTAAGTCACTTTAATAATTGTTAAGCACAAGAAGTCTTTTCAAGACGGAGACATGGTTAAAGAGGCATTTGATGAAGCAGCAGACTCATTGTTCAGAGACTTTTAAAACAAACCAGAAATATTATCTTACATCAAAGCTCTCAGGTATCAAGAAATACGGTTACAATTAAAAACCGCTGATGTCAGGGCTAAATTTTCACTTTTGTTCTCAAATTTTCAGATTATCTTTCAAACTTGAAGTTATTCTTGTTGTTTTTAGTTTCTTTGTGTGAAGAACAGAAGTTATTGCTGGGTTTTGTTTATTATTTTGTACGCGGACAGTAAAAATAAATTGTCAATTTAAAAAAAAAAACATTGGGTTTTGTCATTTATGTTGCGTCAACAATGAGCTGGGACTTATTCATTCGTTCAACATTTATTTATCCAGGTTAGTCTCATTGAGTCACAAGGACTCATTTACAAGAGAGACCAGTTTTAGACAGACAACATATAAAGTACAGACAACAATAAACTGCAGTCAAATGCAATTAAAATAAAAGTAGTGTTATAAACAATAAATCAAGGTGCCATATAAAACATGGTGAAATACTAAAAACAAGAACATAAACATAAAAAGCATCCTTAATATGTTTATAAATAAGTACATGTTTTGTTTTTTTATAGTAGGCCGATCACTTGGACTTAGTAATTTTAAAAGTAGCTTGAATGCTGAAAAAGTGTGGGCACCCCTGATCTAATTGTATTCATAAAGCCCTTAAAACTCCTCAGTGGAACGAAGTGATGCACAGTACAGTAGATTACAATAAAACAAATGTACACTCAATCACTAAAACACTAAAAAAGGATACAGGAATAAAAATAGAGATAACAAAAAGCAAAACAAATGAACAAACATAAAAATCAACATCTAACAGGTAACTAGGGATGCACTGATCCACATTTTTTTATAACTTCCGATCCGATACCTAACCTAAATCGTTGGTTACGTACTGTAACCCCAGATTCTGAATATAGGCGTAGCCCTTTAGGGCTGTCGCTGGTGGGTTTTATCCCGTCACGCAAAGCGCCACACTGAAAAATTTAATCCACGCCCACCTGTTGTGGGGGCCCCACCCGGTCTGTATAAATTACGTTGAGAGCGGGTAATCAGCTCTCAAATAGCTTTTTTCTTCAGCCATTTACCATACCCATACCATACCATTTTATTTATAGAGCACTTAAAACAGCTACAAGGCCAACCAAAGTGCTGTACAGACAGAACAACAGATAGCACACGAAGCAATATACAAAATGCAGTAAATCAAAAATATAGATATAAAATCGATGCAGATAATAAATATGATGACAAGCCAGTGTGTAGCATACAGGTTCAAAACACAGATCCTCTGGTGTTGAAAGCTACTGAATAGTAGTGAGTTTTTAAATGGGATTTGAAAACCGAGAGGGAGGGGACCAGTCTGACAAGCAGAGGTAACTCGTTCCAAAGTCTTTGTCCTGCTACAGAGAAGGCCCTGTCACCTCTGCGCTTAAGACGAGTTCCTGGAACTGTGAGGAGCAATTGGTCCGCTGACCTCAGGGAACGTGGTGGGACATATGGTTGTAGCAGATCAGAGAGATGGGGGGGCCCAAACTGTTCAGCGATTTGTAAACTTAACTCAGATTTAGGAGCCAGTGAGGCCCAGAGCTTAAAGGGCTAGGCCTATACTCATAGAATCTGGGGTTATAGTACGTAACCAACGTTCTATTTCGTATAGGCTTCGCCCTTTAAGGCTGTCACTGGTTGGTTAAAGGTGAAGCAGGATGTAGTCTCTACCTCACTGGGTCCATTCGAACACCGTATGAAGCGCCCGCTTGCACCAAAAAACATTTTATCACTCAGCCCTCCATGTGCGTAAATACGCGCTGCATAATTTACGCGTTCTGTGTACATGGGTGCCTCGGAGAGAAAAGGTCTCGACAGGAAAAGGGGAGAGGCTGAAAAAACAGTGAACAGATTCATAATAAATGAACTGATTAGTAATCAAATGAACTGATTGGTAACAGTAGTCATGAACTGATTAGTGACATAAGAACAAAACCAACAGTCACAAACTTGTGACTGATAACAAATATCTCACACTGTAATTGCATGCAGTCAGATGTGAGTTTAAATTACGTTCCATGAAAACAATGAGATTCATTCTGTTAAGGCACCGAGAACAGAATGCATCATGGAGTGAGCCGACACATCATGCAGATAGAAGCGATAAAATGAGCAGAGCGATGACCATGCGGCCACAGTGCAAATATCCTACATTGTCATACCATTATGCAAGACTGTCGAGGATGTGAATCCTCTGGTCGAGTGCACCCTGAGGTTGTCAGGGGGCTCTAAACCTGATGCTCTGTAAGCTTCAGAAATGGCCTCACACAGCCAATGTGACAGGCATTGGGCGAATAATGGGCGACCTGCAGAGGCGTCTCTATAATGCACAAACAAATGTTGAGTCTGATGCAGTGTGGCTGTGCGTGCTGCGTAACATGCCAACGCACGCACAGGGCAGAGGAGATGAAAAGATGCTTCTTCTTCTGATTTGTGGGGAGGAGGGGAAAAAAACCTCCAACGTTATCATTCTCGATTTAAATGAGCTCATGATGTTTTTAGGAATGAACGCTGTGTTAGGTCTCAGATCAGCCTGAATCCTGAGGCATGACGGAGCAACAGAGAGGGTAGATAAATCACTTACAGTACTCTCTTTGCAGATGTCAAAGCCAACATCAGGGCTGTTTTAAGTGATAAGAATTTAATCAAAACCTGATCTAACAGCTCGAAAGGAGCTTTAATCAGGGCTCGCAAAACCATCGTTAAGTCCCACTGTGGAGCTAGTGGACATGACACCGGTTTGTGTCTCCGTACACCTTTTAGAAAACGCTTCATCAGCGGGTGATTAAAAACTGTTCTTTCACCGAAGCCTTCGTGACAGGAAGAGATGGCTGCAGCATACGTTTTAATTTTTGCTGAATGCCAGATTTCTGTCCATCAGCTGCTGCAGAAAGGACAGCACGCTACCTAGTGGACATGAGATGGCCTCTACACCTTTTTCCGTACACCAGCGTTGAAAAACTGTCCACTTTGATGTGTACAGTGCTGTGGTGGAGGCAGCGCTTGAATCCTGAATTGTACGCACTACTTCTTGAGAGAGACCCATCTTCTCTAAGCGGATCCGCTCAGCAACCAGACCCAAAGGTGCTGGCCTATTTCTGGATGACTCCTGATCACTCCTCCCACCTGGAGGAGAGCATCGTCCCTCCACGGCAGTTTCCACGGACGACCCGATAACAGACGTCGCTGGATTGGAAACCACGGGGCGCTCACGCGCTCGGGGTCTATCAGAATGGCAGACAGTTCTTCCTTCTGAACTCGGTTCAGAAACCATGATATTAGGGGGACTGGGGGAAAAGTGTAAAGGAGCATTTTGGGCCAGGGACTGTGGGCAAACGCGTCCACTCCTAACGGTGGATCGTCCTGTGGGCTCAGTGAGAACCATAGTTGACACTGGGCGTTCTCCCGTGTGGCACTGTTCCACTTCTGCTCTGCCAAATTTCTCCCAAATCCGAGAAATCAGCTCGGGATGGAGACTCCAGTCCCCATGGCATGGACCGCCCCTGGACATTATGTCCACTCCTCTGTTCAGGACGCCGGGGATGTACACTGCTCTGATAGAGAGCAGGTTTTTGTGTGCCCAACACAGCAGCTGTCTCGCAATGTGTAACATTTGGGCTGAGCGCACGCCCCCCTGCCGGTTTATGTAAGTAGCAGTTACTTTGTTGTCTGTGTGAATCAGAACATGCTGATTCTGTAACACAAGAACAAAATGTTGAATCACATTCAAAACCATGAGACATTCCAAAACATTGATGTGAGCTGATGTGTGAGCTGGCCACAGCGCCCCCACCGCCCGTGACAGGCACGTTCCTCCCCAACCTAACAGGGACGCATCTGTGAAAACTGAGACTGGTGATGTAGGTCTGCTGACAGGGACTCTCTCCGACAGCGTGAGAGGATTTCCCCAATGTTTTAGGTCGGTTTCCACGGAGGGGGGCACAGAAATCATCCGCCTTACTAGATCTATGCGTAGACGAGGGAACCACCTCTTGAGATGTCTCATGTGAAATAAGCCCAGCGGGACCACTGCTTGAGCTGCCGACATTGTTCCTAACAGTTTCATGATGGAGATGGCTGTCACTACTCTGCCGGGCTTTACGTGGTGGAGCTGGTCTTTTAGAGTTTCCGCTCTCGTTTGTGATAAACGGGTCCTCATAGTGACTGAGTTTAGCTCCACTCCCAGATAAACGATCATCTGGGCCGGGAGAGTCAAGCTCTTCTCCCAGTTTATGGCAAAGACAAGATTTAACAGGTGTGACGTCAGCGCTTTGGTTTGCGCCACTGCTTCCTGCCTGGATTTTGTCAGCAACAGCAGATCGTCCAGGTAAAACAGAATTCTCATCCCAGCTCTGTGTAGCGGATGCAGGGCCGTCTCCACACATTTTGAAAACGTGCATGGTGCGAGGGAGTAACCGAATCGGAGCCTGTTGTATCAGTACTGGGTCCCTTGGAAGGAGAAGTGCAGGAACCTTCTGTGTTTTGGAATGATTGGAATGTGAAAATAAACGTCTTTGAGATCGATGGAGGTAAACCAGTCGTTCTGGTGAATGTTGTTCAACAGCTGTCTGGTTGTCAACATGTGATACTGTCTCTCCATGATCGACTTGTTGAAAATGGATAAATCTAAGATGGGTCTCATCCCTCTGGTCCGTTTCGGAACCAGGAAGTAACGTGAGTAAAACCCTGTGTTTTCCTCTCTGTTGGGAACCCTGGAAATTACATTTTTTACCAGTAGTTCCTGAACTTCTGCATGAAGGGATGAGATCTGTTCTGAAGATGACAGAACCGTCTCTATAATTAGGGGTTGAATGAGTATATAATTTTTAAACTCTACATTAACATAATAAAACCCAAGTAGAACTCGAGTATTTGATGACGTCATAGATCTCAAGATACAAAAATAAATAAATAAATAAAACCGCAAAAAAAGGTAATTATTTACCAAAAAAAGACCAACAAAACATTGGGGGCGTATATTATGCTCCTACCATTTATCATACTGCAAATAAGTCGCAGGAAAAACTAAACTATTAGTTATTATTATTAAACTGCAAATGTGAAGAAACACGCAGCACATCAAAAACGAAACTTAACAGTGGGGGGGAGGGGTCGACCACCCTGCACCACCGCCAGCTGTGGTGCGCATTAAGTTTAGTTTTAGAGATTAATATGTTTATAGATTTTTTTTATAGATTTAGAGATTAATATTTTTTGCTTTTTGTTTTTGAAACAAGGTCAGAGGAAGGTGTTTCTGGTTCGGTAGATTGGACCCGGTGTTACACCATACTCTGTGACCTGCAACAGTGCAACACCGCCCCCTACAGTCATACGGTGGTCACATAATATGACGTCACTACGGCTACTCGACGTTATATTTTTAACCTCGATAGATGTCCTAGCAATCAATGTGTAGATTACTCAAGTACTCTGTTAATGCCCTATCATATAATCCATCTGAACGGTGGGGGTTGAGCTACGAACTGTAGCGTGTAACCCTTGCTGATAAGACGGTTCATCCAGCTGTTCAGGAAGCACGCTCGCTGCCACTCCGCGTAACACTCCGGGAGCGGGCACGCGTTTTTGTGTTGCGTCATGTCTTTTATGGACGCCAGCCAAGTCAAGGCCTCCACCGCCGTCATGTGCTGCGGAGACGTGTTCCGAGCAACCCAAGGCGAGGCCTTTTCGAAAGGGCGCCGCGCTCAGGCTGCGGGCTCGCATCAGGGTTGATGTGAGCTAACGTGTGCTGAGGGGAGGCTTGCGCGCCTTCGGCAGTGCGGCGTCATTTGGGTGGAGGCTGCAGCTGCCGTGAGGAAACACGTTTGTCTCCGCTGAGGTCAGAAGGGGTGGAACACACCCTGGGCTGAGAGCGAGGTTTTCTCCTGGGCTTGGTCTGCTGAAAACATTAATTTTTAGCTGCTGTGTCAAGCGAGCATTCTGTGTGTTTTCTTGAGCTGAGGTGACGTTTAAAAACCTGTTTTGAGGACACCGTCTCGTTTTGTGTGGAGGATGTGTGAAGAGAAGCCGCTGTGAGATCATTCGAACTGACAGTCAGGCTGAAATCAGACGCTTTATTCTCTGAATGATGTTTTCGTTTTAATTCAAAACTCATGTCATCATTGCATACACACATCCTTCGCAAGGAGTCATTTCTTAAATCTTCTCCCCCGTGAGCCCTGCGGCTGGTTGTTCCAGGGTGGCGCCTGTTGGCGGTCTTTGGAGAAACGCTGAGCCACTGGTTGCCGGGATGAGAAGGACTGTTCTCTGGCGGGAGGGGCTGGCGGCGGAGCGGGGCAGGAGGACGCTGCTGCAGCTGTGGAGCATCTCTGCTGCTGCCTCTGGCGGGGGGGGTGGGAGGAGGAGTGCGGCTTCATCAGGTGACGCACAGTCTCCGACACCTCCTCTGACTTCTTCGATTTTTCCAGCATGGCCTTGAAATTTTTTTTTTTCATTTAGCCTTTATTTATCCAGGTTAGTCTCATTGAGCCACAAGAACTCATTTTCAAGAGAGACCTGTTTAGGGAGCACATGGTGGGGGTTAAGGGCCTTGCTCATAGGCCCAGAGTGGGGCGAATGAGGGTGGGGGCAAGTGTGGGTGTTTCACCTACCCCACCCACAATTTTGATGTTGTTGGGGCCGGGGCGTGAACCGGCGATCTTCGGATCACAGACCCACCTCTCTAACCTCTGCGCCACCACTCCCCCTTGGCTCCAAACAGCGTGTCAGTCGTGATGGGACCCTCCAGCAGGTCATTCTGCAGTTTCTCCGGCAGGGAGGGAGAGTGTCGAAGCCAGGTGGACCTCTGGATCATTGTCATCAAGGCGGCGATGCGAGACAGGCAGACAGCAGAGGAGGCGCACAGGTTGAGGATGACATCAGATGACTTGTAGAGTGAGCTCTTTGTCTCCTCAGGCAGGTCTTTTTCCTCCAGCCTCTTTGAGATGCTGTAGGTCAGCAGAGCGACATTGTTGTTTGCTGCGGCCGCCTGGAAAGCACACTGGTGGGCTCGGTTGGAGAGTGACGTCACCGTATGGTCATGCTTCCCCGGAGGAACTGGACGCTGGTCCATCCTGGACACTTTTGCTCCGAGAGCTTCCACCAGGCATGGTTACAGGGGGGGTACCGAGGGAAAATTCCGCTCAGTAAACCCCTCCAGTATGGTGATGGGCACGAAGGTGAAGATGGGCGCTCTCGATTTATAAGGTCCGGCTGCAGCCTCATTCCAGTAGGACGTCACTGCTGGGAAACTAGGCCAGATGGGCTCAGGACGGCAAGCCGGGGTGGAGCGAAATCTTCCCGCCAGATCATCCGATCTGGGCGGGGTGAAGAGAAGGATGGAAAGTCCCTTCGTATCAGTTGCCTCCTGGATTATGCCAGGCAGCTCCGAGAGGAGGGCACCGACTGCTGGGAGCGGTGTGGTCACTGATGCGGAAAGCCCGGGAGGGGTGAGCATCCGCTTGGCCCCTCCCGTTCCAACACTATGCTCTCCGGGAGGGAATGAGCAGTGAGGCTGCTGCTGACGTCGCCTGTCCCAGAGGAACCATCCGATTCGCTCCGAGACCCGGCGTCAAAAAAGTCGATGGCGTTGTTCAGCAAACCGACCCCCGCCACGGAGAGACACTCCTCGATGTTAGCCTTTAACAAGGCTGCTCGCCTCTGCCTCTCCTCAGGCGGGAGGAGGTCACAGAGGCGGCAGGAGGAGGTGAGGTCGGCGTGACGGACCCAGGCATCCTTCACAGGTGGTGTGCCGGTCAAAGCTCAGCATGTAGCTGGTCTTTCAGGATGGGGATAGGCGGATGGTGTTGGTGCTGGACAACGCGTTCTTGGAAGATTAGTGCCAATTGCTTGCTGAAGAAAAATGGGAGCCGATTACCTGCCCTCAACGTAATTTATAAGGACTGGGTGGGGCCCACACGACAGGTGGGTGTGGACTAAATTTTACGCTTTGCGTGAAGGGATAAAACCCACAAGCGACATCCTTAAAGGGCGAAGCCTATACGAAATAGAACTGTGTATCTGCCTATACCGATCCAGGTCCAAGATCATCATCATTATTGATTTTATATGAGGCTGTAATAATTTCCTCTCAAGTACAATTTGTACAAATATATGCATGCATGTCCAAAAAGACAACTTGAGGTAAGTTTCATCCACTGGAACACAAACTCTCTGTCATCAGAACTTTACAACATCGGACCGAATGCGTCCCCACGAAGACAGAAGGTAAGGAAAAGGAACAGAAACACATTCAAGAAGCTCTTCAAACATGTGGATATCCTATCTGGGCTTTTGCCAAGTCAGTGAGGAAATCTACAAAACACACCAATAAACAGAAAAAGGAGAACAGCAGATGTAAAAACATTGTCATCCCTTATGTTGCTGGAGTATCAGAGAAATTCAGAAGGATCTTCAACAAACACAAGATCCCAGTACATTTCAAACCCAGCAGTACTCTCAGATAGAGGCTGGTCCATCCTAAAGACAAAACACCCATACACAAACAGAGTGGTGTAGTGTATGCGGTCCAGTGCAGCGAGGACTGTCCAGACCTCTACATTGGAGAAACTAAACAGCCTCTTCACAGACGCATGGCTCAACACAGGAGAGCCACCTCCTCTGGACAAAATTCAGCAGTTCACCTCCACCTCACAGATAAGGGACACTCTTTTGAGGACCAAAATGTGCACATTTTGGACCGAGAACACAGATGGTTTGAGAGGGGGGTGAAGGAAGCAATTTATGTAAAAAGAGAAAAGCCGTCTCTTAACAGAGGAGGAGGCCTCAGATTTCCACTTTCAAAAACATATAATACAACTTTAAAACAGATTCCCAGCCGGTTTTCACACCTGATGGGAACAGAGGGGCCTCGTCTGTGAATTAGAGGAACAAAAGACTCTTACTGTTAAGGCGTTTAGGTATGAATTGCCAATCTACATATGTGTGTGTGTCTTATCTCACTCAGCCTTATAACCTGAATCTCTCACTCTCTGCTCTTTGAATTGAGAAAGCTCCTCGGATGAGGAGCAAAACTTCTTCTGTTACAAATAAAGTCCAGTTGTTTTTGTATTGAACACTTTTTGAATGTTTTTATTGTGTTTACTCTGTGACAAAGTTCACACTTGGACTTGTGATTCTGTGCGTCAGAATTTCAGGGATGGCATGCAGAGTTCAATTGTCATTAAGCAAATTAAGATAGAGGAATGATTATACCTTTGAAAGTTTGTATTTAACACAGAAAAACCAATGTGTCATTTTAACTGCAGTAAACACATTTTAGTAAAAGTTCTCTGCCTGAACAAAAGGGGCATTAGACACAACTAACAAAGAAACAGGCTTTGATTATTTCAACTCCAGTTTGTCATCAACTCTAGTTAAAATACTGTCTAGTCAACCTTGTAATGAGTCAATATTGAACAATATTTTAACTTCCTGACACCATTTTTAAAACTTGGACCTGAGTGTCGAGACATTTGGAGACATCTCTTTTCTCCTAACATCCCATGAACTGACACATTTTAATATTGCTGCAAGAATTTCTTGTTCAAGTTCAAAATAAATTGATTTTCAAAGATTTTTTAGTCCAATTTGGCTCTTTTGGGAGAGAGAATCTTTCCTGTTGTACTGAGCAGTCTTTCAATAAGGCCATGAGTGGAGCATATCTTCTGGCTGACTCTCTTGCGCTGGAATACATTTCAGTGTGTTAGAGGTGCTGCGGGTGCATCCAGCTCAGTGACATATATATTAGGATATATGTCATTGGCCCAGTTCTTCTTGAAGGCGGGCCTAACGTTACCTGCCCACTTTGCAGTGATTCACTGGACCAACTCCCCTCTCACCATTGGTTACTTTCAAAGTAACAAACAAATCAAAAAGCCGCAACATGAATGTAACTTGTAATGTAACGCGTTATAGAAATGTAGTGTAGTGGAAAGTACAGATACTTGATGTAAAATGCAGTGGAGTAAAAGTATAAAGTACCCACATTTAACTCCACTACAGATACATGATAAATGTACTTAAGTACAGTAACAAAGTATTTGTACTTAGTTACATCCCACCTCTGGTGACGAGCAGGTTGGACAGGCTGGCCGGGGTTGGGCTGCCTACTATGGGTTCAGTGAGAGGAGCAGACCGCTGAAGCCCCGGAGCTCGAATGTCCAGCATAAAACTAACTTTACCGCAGTTTAATGTGCTATGTGGTGCTATGGCTCTGCAGACATTGCACATTGCTGTCTTGCTTTGTGGTGTTTCTAGTGTAAAATACTTCCACACAGCGGACATGTTTCGATGCAAAGTTGGTTAGCTGTTAGCCACAGTGCTGCTAACTCAGTCCTCACGTTGTGGCTGGCTGCAAACTATGAAATGGATTTCCTGAATGTGAGGTGGGTCTTATTACTCTGGGTTCATGAGACACGTCTCCGTTCAGAAAATCCATTCCATAGTTTGAAGCCATCATGCATCATGGATCGGAAATATCTGCAGATTGGATCGGAAAAATCCGATATGTAAATTCTGCTGGTATCGGAGGCCGATACCGATACTGGATCGGCCCCATCCCTACAGGTAACAATCAAATAATAAAAATTAGTTTTATCTAAAAATTTAAAAACTGCAAAGGAGGTTGCCCGTCTAATGTGCAAAGGCTTTTTATTGCACAATTTTGGCCCCATCATTTCAAAAACACAATCCCCTCTGAGCTTACACCTAGTTTTTGGTACAACCAGGAACAGCTGACTGGCAAACTTGAGGGAACAGCAGACAGACTTAGAACAGAGGAGGAGGTTTAAGGTCTCAGGTTGCCAAAACTTGCAATGTAGATTTAGGCTTAATGTCCTGTCATTATTACCCTAATTCACACATGCAATGCAGGAAAAATATTTTTTTACCTATCATCATTATTCACAAGTAATGACAGGATGAAGCAGGAGATGGTGTGTAGCAGAGCAGCTGCTCCAGATTGAAAAATATTAGCTGAGGTGGTATTAGTATTTGGATGCCTCCTGGGCAACTACCATTGGATGTTTTCAAGACATGTCCCCAGGGCCGGTTCTAGGCATGGTTACATGAGGGGGCAGGGGAAAATGTGTATGGGGCATCTTCCTCCGTACACATTATGCTCCAGCATATTCATTGTTATTGTTGACTTGGGTTTTCTTCAAGGGATTGGGGTAATAGCTAAAAGCTGAAATTTTCAAAACATTTAGATTAAGAATAGCGATGATAGAAAGATGCATTTCAATTAAAGTTGTCAGTTTATGGAACACCCCTTCCTGGGCTGCTACCTTACCGTGGTGGAGGGGTTTGAGTGTCCCAATGATCCTAGGAGCTATGCTGTCAGGGGCTTCACACCCACCAGTGAGGTGACATCTTACGTCCCAATTGCCAGCTTCTGTAGCCGAGGATCAGACCGCCAGGGTCCCCGCCCTTGGCCACCACCCATCCCACATTGCACCTGACCCCTTTGGCCCCTCCCATAGGTGGTGAGCCCATGGGAACAGGGACCCACGTCTCCTCCATGGGTAAAAGCCCGGCAACCAGGAGCTCACCCGCATGCCCCACCTCCAGGCCTGGCTCCAGAGTGGGGCCCCCGTGACCCACGTCCAGGGAACATTGAGTCCATTTATTTTTCTTATCATAGGGGTGTTTGAGCTGCACTTTGTCTGGTCCCTCACCTAGGACCTGTCTGCCTTGGGTGACCCTACTAGGGGGAAGGAGCCTGATCTGTTGTGTGAGGTTGAGAGGTTCTGGCTAGAAATAGTTGGACTCACCTCTACGCATGGCTCTGGAACCAGTTTCCTTGAGAGGGGTTGGACACTCTTCCACTCTGGAGTTGCTCCTGGTGAGAGGCGCCGAACAGGAGTGGGCATACTTATTGCCTCCCATCTTGGTGTCTGTGTGTTAGGGTTCACCCCAGTGAATGAGAGGGTAGCCTCCCTCCGCCTACGAGTGGGGGGATGGGTTCTGACTGTCGTTTGTGCTTATGAACTAAACAACGGTTCAGATTATCCACCCTTTTTGGAGTCCTGTTGACTCCCTTGTTCTGCTGGGGGACTTCAATGCTCACGTGGGCAATGACAGTGAGACAAAGAGGGGTGTGGTTGGGAGGAATGGCCCCCCTGATCTGAACCAGAGTGGTGTTCTGTTGTTGGACTTCTGTGCTCGTCATGGATTGTCCATAATGAACACCAAGAGTGTCCATATGTGCTCTTGGCACCAGGACACCCTAGGCCGCAGTTCAATGATCGACTTTGTCATTGTCTCATCTGATCTGCGGCCACATGTCTTGGACACTCGGGTGAAGAGAGGGGCGAAGCTGTCCACTGATCACTACCTGGTGGTGAGTTGACTCTGATGGTGGGGTAGGATGCCGGTCAGACCTGGTAGGCCCAAACGTATTGTGAGGGTTTGCTGGGAACATCTGGCAGAGTCTCTTGTGAGACAGAGCTTAAACTCCCACCTCTGGGAGAACTTTGAACATGTTCCGGGGGAGGTAGGGGACATTGAGTTCGAGTGGGCCATGTTCCGTGCCTCTATTGTCGAGGTGGCTTACCGGAGCTGCGGACGCAAGGTTGTTGGTGCCTGTTGTGGCGGCAACCCTCGAACCCGGTTGTGGACACCAGCGGTGAGGGATGCTGTCAGGCTGAAGAAGTAGTCCTATTGGGCCTTTTTGGCCTGTGGGACCTCTGTAAGCAGCTGATGGGTACCAGCAGTCCAAGGGACATGCGGCCCGGGTGGTTGCTGAGGCAACAACTCAGGCATGGGAGGAGTTTGGAGAGGCCATGGAGAATGACTTCCGCACGGCTTCCAGGCGATTCTGGTTCAGCATCCGGCGTCTTGGAGGGGAAAGCGGTACACCACCAACACTGTTTATAGTGGGGGTGGTGTGCTACTGACCTCAACTCGGGATGTCGTGGGTCAATGGGCAGAATAGTTTGAAGACCTCCTCAATCCCGTCGGCACGTCTTCCACTGAGGAAGCGGAGCCTGTGTCGGGTCCTCCAATCTCTGGTGCTGAGGTCACTGAGGTGGCTAAAAAGCTCCTCGGTGGCAGGGCCCCAGGGGTAGATGAGAGTCGCCCAGAGTTTCTTAGGGCTCTAAATGTTGTATGGTTGTGTTGGCTTATGCGACTCTGCAATATTGCGTGGACATCAGGGGAAGTTCCCCTGGATTGGCAGACCGGGGTGGTGGTCCCCCTATTCAAAAAGGGGGACCGTAGAGTGTGTTCCAACTACAGGGGGATCACGCTCTTAAGCCTACCTGGTAAGGTCTTTTCGGGGGTTCTGGAGAGGAGGGTCTGTCGGATAGTCAAACCTCAGATTCAGGAGGAGCAGTGAGGTTTTGGTCCTGGTCGTGGAACACTGGACCAGCTCTACACTCTCAGCAGGGTCCTGGAGGGTAAGTGGATTTTGCCCAACCGGTCTATATGTGCTTTGTGGACTTGGAGAACTCGTTCGACCGCATTCCTCGAGGAACCCTGTGGGGGGTACTCTGGGAGTATGAGGTACCAGGCCCTTTGATACGGGCTGTTAGGTCCCTATATGACCGGTGTCAGAGCCTGGTCCACATTGCCGGCAGTAAGGCAGGCTCGATCTTGATGACTGTTGGACTCTGCCAAGGTTGCCTTTTTTCACCAATTCTGTTCATAACTTTTATGGACAGAATTTCTAGGTGCAGCCAAGGTGTTTAGGGGATCCGTTTTGGTGGCCTTATGATCACGTCTTTGCTTTTTGCAGATGATGTGGTCCTATTGGCTTCATAAGATCGTGACCTACAGCTTTCGCTAGAGTGGTTCGCAGCTGAGTGTGACACCGCCAGGATGAAGTTCAGTTCCTCCAAATCCGAGGCCATGGTCTTGTGCCAGAAAAGGGTAGAGTGCCCTCTCCGCGTTAGGGAGGAGGTCCTGCCCAAGTGGAGGAGTTCAAGTATCTTGGGGTCTTGTTCACGAATGAGGGAAAAAAGGAGCGTGAGATTGATAGGCAGACAGGTGCCGCATCTGCAGTGACGTGGGCGCTGTGCAGGTCTGTCGTAGTGAAGAGAGAGCCGAGTCAAAAGGCGAAGCTCTCAATTTACCGATCGATCTACGTTCCTACCCTCATCTATGGTCATGAGCTTTGGGTTGTGACGAAAGAACGAAATCTCGGATACAAGCGGCCGAAATGAGTTTTTTCCGCAGGGTGTCTGGGCTCTCCCTTAGAGATAGGGTGAGAAGCTCGATCATCTGGGAGGGACTCAGAGTAGAGCCGCTGCTTCTCCATGTCGAGAGGAGCCAGTTGAGGTGGCTCGGAAATCTGATTAGGATGCCTCCTGGACGCCTCCCTGGTGAGGTGTTCCGGACACGTCCCACCGGGAGGAGACCCAGAGGAAGACCCAGGACACGCTGGAGGGACTTTGTTTCTCAGCTGACCAGGGAACGCCTCGGGATTCCCCCAGAGGAGCTGGCCCAAGTGGCTGGGGTGAAGGGAGTCTGGGCCTCCCTACTTAAGCTGCTACCTCCGCGACCAGACCCCGGATAAGCAGAAGAAAATGGATGGATGAGTTTATGGAACAATCTTGACAATGAGCTAAAACAATCTAAAACTTTTTCTGCATTTAAAAGAAATTTGAAAATCATTATGATGAAGCAATATGGCGTTGAATAAGCTGATGTTTTGTTTTGGATTTTTTGTGTATTTGAATTATGTCTGTGTCTTCTGAGCTGAATAGCTAATTTTCTTTTTATGTGAATAGGGGTAGATATAAGTTTATACTTCTTTCTTTTTTTCATTCAACCTTTATTTAAACAGATAAATCACATTGAGCCTCAAAGACTCATTTACAATTGAGACCTGTTTGGACAGACAAAAACAGTGGTAAATTAAGACACATGTAGCCTTGTCACTCCTAAGGAGAACCTTAGCATCTTCATTTCTGCCACTTCCAGTTCTGTCTCCTGTCTTTTTTGTCAGTGTCACTGTCTCCAGACCATACAATATAGCTGGTCTCACCACTGTCTTGTAAACTTTTCCTTTGACCTTTGCTGAAACATTTTTGTCACAAATCACTCCTGAAACTTCTCTCCATCCACTCCATCCTGCCTGGACTCTCTTTTTCACTTCTTTACCACATTCCCCATTTTCTTGGATAGTGGACCCCAAGTACTTGAAGTCCTGCACATTTGTGACCTCTGCTTTTTGTAGCCTCACTGTTCCACCGGCCTCCCTCTCATTCACACACAGGTACTCTGTCTTACTACGGCTGACTTTCATTCCTGTTCTTTCAAGTGCATACCTCCACCTCTCCAAGTTCTCTTCCACCTGATTCCTGTTCTCAACACAGATCACAATGTCATCAGTCACACGCTGCCTGCAGACCTCACGCCGTACTCATCGCCTGCAGACCTCACGCCCGACTTGCAGCCTGCAGACCTCACGCCGGACTCGCAGCCTGCAGACCTCACACCGGACTCATCACCTGCTGACCTCACGCCAGACTCACTGCCTGCAGACTTACGCCGGAATCGCTGTGTGCAGACCTCACACCGGACTCATCGGCTGCTGAACCTGGCTCCGACTCATCGGCTTCTGAACCCGGCTCTGACTCATCAGCTGCTGAACCCAGCTCCGTCCTCGCAGCTGCTGAACCTTTCTCCATCCTCGCAGCTGCTGAACCCAGGCTGACCTCCTGGCTGCTGAACCCAGGCCCGTGCTTCCGGCTGCTGAATTCAGGTCTGGCCCTACAGCAGCAGAATCCAGGTCTGATTCTACAGCATCTGAACCCCATCCTGACCCAGCAGTGGGCAACGTCTCATCTGGCCCCACAGCTGCCGATGTCCCGTCTGGCCAAGCAGCAGCCAGCACTGCCATATCTGGCCCAGCAGCAGCCAGCACCACCATCTCTGGCCCCATTCCATCCTTCCCTGAATTCTGGTCCCGCTCTGGACGGTCCCCAGGTCGTCCGCCCAAACTCTGGTCCCGCTCTGGACAGTCCCCGAGGCATCCGCCCGAACTCTTGTCCTGCTCTGGACGGTTCCTGGGTCATCCAACTGAACCCTGGTCCCGCTCTGGACGGTTCCCGGGTCGTCTGCCTGAACTCTGGCTCTGCCAAGGACAGTCTCATGTCTTTCCATGTTTGCCTGTTACCCTGAAATGCCCAGGGCCATTCATGGAAAATTCTTGTTTTGATTTCTCTTGCGGGCAGCACGGTGACACAACTGGTAGAGCTGCTGCCTCTCAGCGAACAGGTCCCTGGTTCAAACCCCTGTCCAGGGGCCTTCTGGGTGGAGTTTGCATGTTCTCTCCGTGCATGCGTGGGTTTTCTCCTGGTACTCCGGTTTCCTCCCACAGACCAAAAACATGCATGTTAGTCTGATTGGTAACTCTAAATTGTCCCTAAGTGTGAGTGAGAGAGTGAATGGTTGTTTGTCTTGTTTGTCTCTATGTGGCCCTGTGATGGACTTGCGACCCGTCCAGGGTGTACCCCGCCCCTCGCACAGTGATTGCTGGACATGGGCACCAGCGACCCCCGTGACCCAAAATGGAATAAACGGGTAAAGATAATGGATGGATGGATGGATTTCTCTTGCTCCCAGGTCTAGCCCTGCTGGTTTTTGTTTAGATTTTGACTTTTTTGCCCTTCATCCTGGTGTTTCCCCCATTCTCCCACCTGTTCTGTGTTTCTGTCTTGTGATTCTAGGGGACGTCAGGTGAAGTCCCTTGAGAGGAGGGTTATGATACAGTCTGTCCATGGTCTGTTTTGTATTTCTGTGTTTTCCCCTTTTTAGGCCTGAGCAGCAAAGCGCTGCGAAGGCCTATTGCAATTGCTATGTTTAAATTCAAAATCAAATTCAAAAATACTTTATTAATCCCAAAGGGAAATTATTTTGTTGTTGTAACTCATTATCCTCATTTCATTAAGAGATGTTATAGATGCTGATGGCTGTAGGCAGGAAGGATCTCTTTTAAAGGTCCATCCCACAGTGGATCCTAAGAAACTGGCTGCAGATGCCGTCCGATCCGTCCACCCAGACTCAGCTGGCCTCTCAGTTCCCCCGGGCTGTAGGACCGCCCGAATGCAGAGCAGAACTCCTCCCAAAGCGATGTTCACTCCTCCCATCAGTCTGCCGAACTCCTCGTCGCTGCAGACAGCCGGCTGTAGGTGCCGAGGGACGATCGTGTCCTTCTGCTGTCATGAGCCATGTTTCCTGCTAGTTCCAGGATCTCAGTGGTCAGGCACTCGAGCACAGCTGGCAAGTAGATGAGAATGCATCCATAGAACATCCTTTCAACTCGTTTGAGATTTGGTGTTGTAGCTGAGATATTATTTGAGCTTTTGAGATGTTAATCAGCTGCTGTTGGTTGTAGAAAACTGCCTTGTTGCCATGGTTACGCATCATAACAAATGTCCAAAACTAAAAAAGTTTCAGTAAAAATCCTTCCAGCTGCACAGCGTCCGATACCAGAGGAAACAACCATCCAAAAAATGTGATTTACATCCAGAAAAAGAGGAATTAGTTTCCAAAAGCAAAATCTCAGAATGAAAGTAACAGAGCTGCTCCAACATGCAGCCACCTTGAGTGGCGCAATTCTAGCCTGCAATTCTAGCGCAATTAGGCCTGAGCTGCAATTTTTTGGGCAAATGAATTGGCCTTTTGGGGGCCTTAACATATCCCAAAACTCACCAAATTTGGCAGACGCATCAGGACTGCTGAAAAATTACGTATTTTAAGGGCATCGCAAAAATCTCAACAGAAACGGCTCAAGAGCGCCACCTAGAAATTTTCAAAATACCCTCCGCATTAACCTTAGTTTGTCTTAGAAGCATGAAATTTGGTACACTTGTTCAATTCCCCAAGATGCACAGAAAACCCTCTGGCACCAATGTTGTACGATAAATGGTGTAAATGAACATATATCTGTGATATATTATCCATAAATTAAACGGATTCATTCATTTTTCTGGACTGAATAATATCGTGCATTGAAATTAAAATGTAACGTGAGACGTTAATTTTCTTTGACCCATCAAATGAATGTGGTCATTTATTAACAGAATCAAAGTTTAACATCAAACATTTACATTAATTTGGCAAATTGATTTCAACAACAACAACATAATTAATTAGGAAGCTTTACAGTCAGGAAAACCATACGGCCATGGTTTTCCTTTGCTTCACAACAGACATTTCTGAAAATATCTGGAATGATTTCTGGCAAGATATAAGAGTTTAAAGATGGAAATGAAGTTTAAATGGAGAGGAAAGATGGATGAGGGAAATGTGTCAGTATCAGAACGGCACGCTCCGTTAAGATCCCAGCTTCCTCCTCGGTACACTTAGGTGGTGTAAATCGACTCTTTACCTGTAGCAGGTGTCTCCACTGGTACGGAGTTCCATTTAACGCACCCTTTCAGCGTCTCCGTAGGAACAGCTGTGAATCGTCCGAAGTAATGCCGGTATTCCGTCCGACACAGGTTCACCTCTCGGTGGACTCACAAGAGGAGTAAGTCCGTCAGAGGCTCCACTCAGATGTGGAAGATTTCATAATTCCCACAAGACTCGGGAGAACTCCGGATCATGTCTGGACCTCCTGAACTCTCCAGCACTTTTCTGTTCGGTTTGGCTCTCCGAACTGAACTGCTCTCCCACCGCACTCGACTCAACTGGCTGGAACTAGGAAGTGCCGACATTTAAAGAGTTCTATTTCCGGTTCATTTGGGAAGTTCCTGATTGGTCGATCGACCAGACAGGGGTGTGTTTTAGTGATGTAAGAGGTTATTAAAAGTCAGAAAAACAGAAAAATTGTTTTGGAACGGACAGAAGATGTTTTTGAGACAGACGAGAGAAATGTTTAGGCGAGTTGGGGAAAACAGGTGCCAGCTTCTCTATTTACGTCTGAGAGGATATAAAAACATGACAGTTCGTTCCAACAACTTGTTTTGCGTTTGACTCCGACATTTGACCGACATCACAACTTGTTCATTTCAGACAGAAAATCAGAAAATGCATGAATCACTCCGTAACACATTCTAACTTGATTTCCACTTTGAATGAGGATTAAAAAATCACTAATACTGTTTCACAGTTGATTTAAAACGAGTAGTTCACTTCAACATTTAAAAATGGTTTGAACTAAACACACTTTGATTATCAAGAAATTTGTAAAATAGTAATGATAATAAAAAAGAGAGTGTTCTTTCAATTGATCAGTGTAGGACACTTAGAAAGTCTCTGGATGAACTTAATCTTGTGTTTCTGGACTCAAATCAATGAAATACAGTTCTTGTCCCAGGAAGGCCCTCAAGGTCAGATTTGACCTGAGGTGGTGTTCACTACAATGGAAAGGCAGACATTTTGGAATGACGTCCCAAATTTCACACCTTTTTGAAGGTTTACAACCTCCGCATTTGAACGAACTCGTCCTACGGATTTTGCTCAATCGGTTTCAAACTTGGCCATTTTGTTCAAAAGGCATTGGGGACAAAAAGTTATCTAAATAGTTGGTTTTGGAACATGCTGAAGGTGCGGGGCCAGACCTCAAAGTTTGACATCTCGCTATGAAAAACAAAACGCTAATAGCTCCTACATGTAAACTGTCTGATATCAAACCTTCACTGATTGATCTACATCTGATCTCCTGCAAGAGGTCGCCATACGTTTGGCTCTAAATTCCACAGATTTGAACCGAGGTGCACCAAAATCAGTATGATCGATCATTATCCACCCCTTGAACAGGAAGTCATGATAATTGGCCAATAGCCTCCACAGCGCCCCCTAGAATATTTTTAAACCTCAGCCCCAAGCCATTTTTTGACCGATAATTCTGAAACTCTGTGAACATCTGTATTGTATCAGGACCTATGAAAAAAGTCACTTGGAGCCCTGGTCCAAAACCAACAGGAAGTCTGACATTTTAGGTCAAAGGGTCGTTTTTGGGCATTTCTAATACCATACCATACTATACCACTTTATTTATAAAGCACTTAAAACAGCTACAAGGCCAACCAAAGTGCTGTACAGACAAAACAACAGGTAACACACAAAGCAAAATACAAAATGAGGTAAATCAGAATATAGACATAAAAACAATGCAGATAATGACAACAAACCAGTGTGGAGCATACAGGATCAAAACACAGATCATCTGGTGTTGAAAGCTACTGAATAGTAGTGAGTTTTTAAATGGGACTTGAAAACCGAGAGGGAGGGGGCCTGTCTGACAAACAGAGTAACTCGTTCCACAGTCTTGGTCCTGCTACAGAGAAGGCCCTGTCACCTCTGCGCTTAAGACGAGTTCCTAGAACTGTGAGGAGCAACTGGTCCGCTGACCTCAGGCAATGGCAAATTTTAACAAACTCCTCCTACTGATTTTGAGTGATTGCCTTCAGACTTTGTTGATATGCCCTTAACACATTGGGGAGTAAAAGTTATCAAAAGCTTGCGTTTTCGTTCATGTTAAAGGGGCATTGCCAGGCCTCAAAGTTGCGTTTCATACCAGAAATTTCCAAACGCTATAACTTTCACAATGAAAGACCGAAATGCACAAAACTTGGCATGACTCATCCCTGTTGGATGTCTAACGATCCACTGTCATCATATTTTGACGTCATCAAAGCCCCGCCCCCTCTGAAGAGGAAGTCTCTTTTTTTATTAGGAATGTTCCCTCTTTAACACCATTGACCTAATCAGGATGATCCTATATAGAAGACAGATAAGATGGTCTGACTTGATTTAAAGCACAAACCATTTTTGCTGGAGGATGTGGGCGTGGCGGCATGGCGAATCAAGAAGTGACGCCATTGCAATACGTTTGGCTCTAAAATACACAGATTTCAGCCAAGGTGAACCAAAATCACTATGATCAATCATTATCCACCCCTTGAACAGATATCTATGATAAGTGGCCAATAGCCTCCACAGCGCCACCAATATTATTCCTATAGTTATAGCTCAGTGATATATCATCCAATCTGCACCAGATTTATCGTGCGTGATCAGTGAGCACTTGTAGACACATTGTTATTGTTCTTTAACATTTGACTCAAGTGCACCCCCTACATTATTCCAACATTTATATCTCGGTAATACATCATCCGATCAGAACCATATTTTTGTTGCATAATCAGTGAGCAAGTCTAGACACATTGATATTATGGTTTAACATATGACTCGTGTGTGTCCCCTAGATTATTTAATCAGTTATTTCTCAGTGAATTATCATCCAATATGTACCACATTTATTGTGCATGATCAGTGAACACTTATAGACACATTGGTACTGTTCTTTACCATTTGACTCTAGTGCGCCCCCTAGATTATTCCAACACTTATATCTCAGTGATACATCATCTGATCTATACCAGGTTTTTTTTTGTGCTTGATCTGTGAGCATTTGTAGACACACTGGTATTGTTGATTCATTACTTGACTTAAGCCCGGCCCACTCAGAGAAGAAACTGATGATTATTGGGTTACTCTTCCAGCTTGGCACTGTGTAATATATAAGACTGAAATCGTATTCGCTAACTGTTGATTACCATGTATGACATGTTGAAAAGTCTAAAGGAAGTCCTTTACATTCATGACAAAACATGAAGTGACAATAACTTGCGTCTGGAAGGTCGGATTCTAGCCAAACTTGTAAGGCTTACAGCCGGACTCGTACTGATATGGGCGGAAGGCGATTGTAAAGTTTAGGCATATACGCACCCTGGTGGATGCATGCGGGAATGGCACGAGAGTGTTTGCAACGGCGACTGGGAGGCGTTGCTGGAGTGGTCGAGGGTGATGTCAAAGGTTCGGTGAATGCACACCCCAGTGAACGGGCGCAGGACGGGTGCAAAAGCGTTCACGATGGCGACTGGGTGGAGTCACTGGAGCTCCCGCGGTCGCCGTAAGGCCGGAGCGGCGCTTTGCTGCGAGGGCCTTCAATGCTGCTTGCAGCTTTAATTGTTCTATTATGCACAGACTTCTCAGTCCTCCTCTGCCTGTCCTGTTTTTCATCTGTCTGTCCATCTGATGATTTTGCTCTGTATTTAGCTGGAGTAAGTTTTTGTGCTGCCCCGTCAGCCATTTGTTTTTGTTGTTTAAATAAATCATTTTATTTAAACCCTGCCTTCGCTTGCCTGCCTGCAAATGGGTCTAAAACACCAGGATTGTGACATTCTGCTGGATTTCAAAAAGCGTTCAATACAAAAACAACTGGACTTTATTTGTAACAGAAGACGTTTCGCTGTTACAAATAAAGTCCAGTTGTTTTTGTATTGAACGCTTTTTGAATTCATCATGTCCTGGATGACTGAGAATCTTCACCAGCATTCTGCTGGATTCTTTGGCTAGAGAACTTTACTAATTGGCTTTTTATGTGTGTGAATGTTTCTGTTTGTGAATGTTTCCGTATGTGAATGTTTCTGTAAAGTGCCCTGAAACAACTTTGTTGTGATTTGGCGCTATATAAATAAACAAACTGAATTAATTACTACCAGGACTATAAGAGGCTGCAGAAGAGCTTCCTTCCTTGCTGGAACATTACTTATCTTCTGGTACTTATGCTATCAGCCTCCTTGTGTTATTCCTCTAAGAGTTAAATTGTCTTACCTTGTATCCTGATGCATGCTCAATATGTCCTACCTTGTGTTTTCCTTGTGCGCTCACAGAAACTGGTTCCTGAGCATCCTGTCTTGGATCAAACTGACGCTCCTTGAATCCTTAACTCTTGTACTTACCTGTGTCGAGTCCTCCTTGTAGATCATCCTCAGCTGCTCCTCTGTCTTCCTACCACTTGCCTTCATGTTCCACCTGTCCTCCTCTCAGTTGGACCTCCTGGATCTGGAACCCTCCACCTTCCTCTCCACACCGCCCTCCTACAACATCCTGTAAGAAACCTCCAAGCTACAATATCTAACTGCTCACAGCCACTGACCACTCTCCTTCCCTTCCAGGGTTCCCAGGGTGTCCCACCTGTACATACTACTGTTTACATTATCACTATAAATAAATCACTTTATATCCTCATAAGGGTTTTGAGTTCTGTGTTCCTCAGTCTGTTCTAGCTGGGTAAACTCCTCCGATGTGACACTCAATGCTCTATGGACAGTTCTGTTCTATGATAGTCAAGGGGACTTGGTTTGTTTAAGTCAAGAACGCCAACAAAAATTTCACATCTTCATTTGGTTTGGTTAAATTTTAAACTGCATTTAAGTGGACCAAATCACCTGAACTATGTCATGCAGTTACAACAGCTGCTTGTTTGGAGTGGCATTGCCTAAAATGAGCAGTGACCATGAAGAAGAACAAAAGTATGATGAAGAAGACAACCCATCTCATCGACTGGCCTGGACCAAAAACAGAAACTTAGTAGGGGAGAAACAAAAAAGTAGAGGAGGAAAAACAAAGTATTCATCCCATCATACTAATATCAATTTGATACAACAAAAATGATGGTATCAATATAATGATATTTGAATCAATCTGCACACCACTACTGCCCAATATGAGCAGCAGGCTATCCAGAATGTATATGAGACAAATGTAAAGTATGAAGAAAAAATATATAGGTGAATGAGAGTCTGCAACATGTTCACTTCCTCTCTTGGTTCTATGAATTGTCTGTTTGCATTTCACATTATAGGCAAACTACACCAGGATTCACTTGCAAGTCAACCGTGACCCACATAGTCAGAGTTCATTTGGTTTGGTCCACACCAGATTTCAGATTTATAGATAAAGATGATGCACCAGAGAGTCAGAGAGATTTATCTGTCATTCACATCTCATGTGGTACATATGGTGGAACAAGATTATGTACACCGGGTCCCAGTTAAACCCAACAATAAAATGTAACAGAAAAACAGTAATAAGATCTAAGATATGAACTAATAAAAACATAAACTAAATAATACACTAAGCACTAATAGCATAAAAACATTACGTCGAACAGCAGCACAAACATGAGTCTGTGTGAGCATTTATGAACACAGCAACATGATGTGATTTTTCACAGTGATATTCTGATTAGAGATTCATGAATAACAGCCTCAGAGTATAAGCTGTTCCTCAGTCTAGTGGTTCTACACTTATGTAATGCTCCTTAACCTCCTTCCTGAGGGGAGCAAGGCAAAAAGTGTGTGTGTTGGGTGGGTGGGGTCCTTCATGATGCAGGTGGCCCTCTTCCTGCATTTAGAGGTGTAAATGTCTGTGAAGGTGGGGAGGCTGACTCCAACAGACTTCTGTGCAGCCTTCACCACTCTCTGCAAAGTTTTTCTTTCTGCAGCTGTGCAGCCTCCATGCCACACGTTGATGCTGGAGCGCAGGATCATCTCCACTGCACACCTGGGAGGAGGTGAGGACTAAGCTTCCCAGACCAGCTCGTCTCAGCCGCCTGAGGAAGTAGAGTGTCTGATGAGCTTTCTTGATCAGGCTGGTGGTGTTGTTGCTCCAGCTGATGTTGTCATTCAGGTGTACACCCAAGTACTTGTAGCTGGAGACCACTTCCATCGCAGATCCTCTTATGTTCAGGGGGGTGCAGGTGTGTTTGTTCCTTCTGAAGTCCACAATCATCTCCTTTGTATTCTTCACATTGACATGAAGTTTATTCTCTTTGCACCAGCTCTCTAGGTGTTCCACCTCCTACCTGTAGCTGGACTCATCATTGTTTGTGATGCATTCCACCACCGCTGTATCATCTGCAAACTTTATAATATGACAGCCGGGATGAGTGGATGCACAATCATACATTAGCAGAGTGAACAGGAGAGGGCTCAGCACACATCCCTGATGGGAGCCAGTGCTGAGGGTTATGGTGGAGGAAGAGAAGTTGTGGATCCTCACTGACTGTGGTCTGTTTGTTAAGAAGTCTGGTACCCAGTTGCAAATGGATGGGCTTAGTCCTAGTGTGAGTAGTTTGTCCATCAGGGTTTGGGGGATCATGGTATTGAAAGCAGACATGAAGTCCACAAAGAGCATACAGATGTAAGAGTCCTTCTGCTCCAGGTGGGTGAGAGCAGTGTGGACCAAAGAGGAGAAGACATCCTCTGTTGATCGGTTCTCGCCGTAAGTGTACTGATGAGGGTTCTCATTGATGTTGATGGTTGTTTTGATGTGGGTCATGACCAGTTTTTCGAAGCATTTAGCAACTATCGAGGTGAGGGCCACTGGCATTCAGACCAGTCACTCTAGAGCTCTTTGGAGACTGGGATGATGGTGGCAGTCTTCAGGCTGGTGGGAACTGTTGCCAGGGTAAGTGAGGAGTTAAAGATGTCGGCCAGCACCTCGCAGAGCGGATCAGCACATTTTTTCAACACCTTCCCAAGGATGTTGTCAGGGCTGGTTGCCTTGTGAGGGTTAATCTTCCTGAAAGTGCTCCTTACTTCTGCTGAGGTCATGCTAAGAAGCTTTTCATCTGGTGGTGAGGTGAGTCTGGTGCTGGGTGGTCTGTTTGGATCTTGAAAGAGTGCGTAGAACTTGTTGAGGGCATCAGGCAGTGATGGGTCTTTAGGGAATTGTTCGCTCCTGCCTTTATAATCCGTTATACGCTTAATGCCCCTCCACATGCTGCATGGGTCTTGTGAGATTAATTGACCCTCGATTCTCTGTGCAAATGTGGCCTTGGCCCTCTTAATACCAGCAACAAGCTCTTTCCTTGTTTTTCTCAGCTCCTATGAATTTCCAGACCTGAAGGCAGTGTTCTTGTCTTCTAGTATGGTTTGTACCTCTGCATTCAGCCAAGGTTTTCTGTTCGGGTAACTTTTAACATGTCTTATCAGTACATTTACTAACATACCCCAGAACTGAAGATGCGCATTGGTCCAGGTCTAGCACTCTTCCATTTTCAGCAGCTTCTTTTTTTTTTCCAAAACAATCTCTCAGTGTGGGGCTACTGTTCTGGATCCAAGATTTAACTTTCTTTTGTACCGGCCTGGAGCGTCTCAGTGAGGGAATGTAAGCAGGGGCCAGGAAGATTGAGATGTGATCAGATTGTCCTTGGTGGGGGCAGGGTTCAGCTTTGTATGCATCTTTTACGTTCGTGTAAACACAGTCCAGCATGTTGTTTCCACGTTGTATTATGAAATTCTTTATCAAAAGGGTTCGTGAACGATCGGCACAAGATATTCAGACAAGAGGGAAAAATAAAACACAGAGACTGTTACTGCTAGGAATAATAAGTGTCATTTATTAACCTGCCACAGAAAACAGCCAAGCAAAAGTCATGTACACTCGTACACTCTTAACACACAAATTGATATGAGAGAACTTCTCACCGTGACACTGGCCGGGAAGTCGTTTTCGACCCAGGTAAAGAAGAATCACATCATCAACTGCATGGCACCGCGCGCGCTGGTCCACACAAGACTTCCCAAAATTCCCTTGCCTGTCACACCTCCTCTTATACCTTTTCCCTGACCGGATCGCATGAGAGCAGTGAAAAACAAGTTTGATGGTTACCGGAACAACGGATGAGGAGCTGGTGATTTATTACCAATAAGGAGCACGGTGACCTCAAGGCGGGCCAAGACCCTGAAGCCAGAAATACTCCTTAAACTTTTACAAAGCATTCCTAAAGAGGGAACACACACCCCTCCATCCCTCTGCAAACCATCAAAGAGTGTCTAGATATTATAAGTAACACACACACAAAGTATATGTTTGAAAGGGCATACAATCCCTAATATGTGAATAACACGTTGTATAAGTGTGTTTTCAAACTACATGTAAATGAGTGTAAAATAAGTATAAATTGACATAAAAGCATCAAAATAATCATTCCTATATCACACGTGTTGGTATGCCTTCATGCTGGTAGAATCATGGGAGGCAATCTTTTAAATTCACTCGAATAAAGTCTCCAGCCACTATGTAAAGAGCCTTAGGGTGTTTGCTTTGCAGTGAGCTGAGAAGATCATTAAACTCCTGAAGAGCATCGTTAGCAGTAGCATCCAGTGTGAGAGTCTACATGTAGATGATGGCCAACTGACCAAGGAGTACAAAGTGCAGTGATAGGTACGATAGTTACAACCAGTTATGAATCTTAGCATGCCATGGCAGACAGCATCCAACATCTGCTGGCAGGGGCATTCATGTAAATAATGTCACCATAATTGATGGCCTGTAGAAAAGTTGTGGCTACAAGGCGTTTTCTGGCATTCAGAGTTAAACAGTATCTATTTCTGAAGTAATAAACCCAGTTTCAATTTCAGATTATTTTTATTTGTAAGAATCCACATACTCAATAGGAACATGGTGCATGGATGAGATAGGAAGAAGAACTGCTGGCACCAACTTTCTGTGTGATAACAACATCCCTTTGGTTTTATGAACATTTAGCACCAGCTTGGGGTGGAATAAGTCAGACTGAATGATGTCAAATGCAGACTGTAGAAGCTAAAAAACCTTGGCAACTGTGTTAGCTTGGCAATAAGCAATTGTATCATCCGTATTCATTCATTCATTCAACCTTTATTTAAACAGATAAGTCACATTGAGCCTCAAAGACTAAGGGTGCATTCACACCAGCCCTGTTTAGTCCGCTTTAATCGAACTCTTAGCTCGTTTTCCTAGAAAGTCCGGTTCGTTTAGGGAGGTGTGAACACACCATCGAACTCTGTCACGGAACAAAAAGGCGAACTCTGGCCCGGGCTAAAACCTAGGTCTCGGTCTGGTAGAAACGAACTCCAGCGCGGTTCGAGTGCAGTGTGAATGCAAACAGACCGAGCCCCGCTCTGCAGGGTAAACAAACACGCATTTCTCTGACCTTATATGGAGCCGTCAGCTGCCTTGTGTGGAAAAACAATATTCTCCAGGGTCTTCTGTCTCATCTTCTGCTCATGCTAAGTCCATTTTTGAAAAATGACAAAATATAACTCCTAAAACGGTTAAAACTTGATGCCACTTCGTTTTTATTTTTATTTACAGAAGAAGAAGAAGACGTGTCTTCAGAGGTTTTTGTGTGGTTTCTTTCAGTAGTTCTTGGTGCAGCGCCCCCACAGGCGAGCGGGGGAATAGGTTGATTCAACAGGTCGGCTCGACTGCACAGTGCAGTGTGAATGCAAACTCACTAGCTCAAATGTAAACAAAAGCTCATGAATATTGGTCCCGAACCAAACCGAGTCTACCGGACTATCTAGTGTGAAAACGACCTAATTTACAAGTTAGACCTGGTTGGACAGACAATAAAAGTGGTAAACTTGACACATGAAGGAATTGGAGGGGAAAAATTCCTATCAGACATTTTTTTCCTACCTAAGAAGAAAAAACTCTGATATTAAAAAAACACCTCGCACAAACAAGCACATAGTGACATAGACATTCTGCAGAGGGGGACAACGAGAGCGGTGAGCATGATCATAGATGCTCTGGAGGGCACTGTAAGAGTTCTGATAAAGATGTAATAATCAGCCAATGTCCTCCGGTGAGATCCGTAAACATTCTCTAGGTATCCAAAAAAGTTCAATCTGGTCCTCTGGACATTCAAAAAACAAGAAAACAAACACAAAAAAAAACCCAATTTGTGTATAGGTTGGCAACAATAGGAGAAACTGGAAACCCCATAGCACACCCATGTTTCTGCCTATAATATTGCTCCCCATATGTGAAGTAGGTTGACTGCAGGCACAGTTTCAAGAGTTGACACAGTTGTTCTGTGGAAAGCGTGGTCCTGCTGCTCAGAGTGGTGTCTGATTTTAATCTTAAACTGACCACCTCTACTGTATTGTAGTGAGTCACGTGGGTACGTGTCACTTGTTGTATGACAAATATATGGATATATATTTATGCATACTTTTCACGAGTTCTTCATTTTTCTGACTGTAAATGCCGTGCATTGAATTTAACACAAAATGTAACGAGAGACGTTATTTATCTTTGACCCATCAAATGAATGGAGTCATTTATTTTCAGAATCAAAGTTTAACATCAAACATTTACATTAATTTGGCAAAATATGAAAATAATAACAGACAGTTTCACAAATAATGAACTTCAAATCACTCGGCGGTGATTTGAGGACTTTGCTTCAGATATTTCTAAAAATATCCGTACTGATTTATGAGAGAGAGGTGAGTTTAAGATTAAATGGAGATTTATCTTACAGAGGAATATGTGAGGGAAATTTAATCTGTTTAACCAGAAATTGCACGCTCCGTCAGATCTCAGCTTCTCACGGTACACTTGGTCAAAATAGAACCATCTACCTGTTGATGATGAATCAGCGTCGGAGTAGTTCCTTTCTGACTCGTTTCAGCGTCTCCGTCGAGAACTACCAAACCTTCAGAGAGTCATGCGTGGTTAGTTCAAACAGAATTATAATCCCAAAACGTCTCTGTATTCTTCATTGCTCTCTTGGACTCTTCATTGCTCTGAAACTTTCAGAACCGACTGCACTCTCCATCTAACATGAACTGGGAAGTTGCCACATTTTATTTGGGTCGACTTCCTGTTCAATTTAGAGCTTTCTGATTCGTGGAAGGACCAGAAAGAGGAGTGGTTTTGTGACGTAAGATGTTATCTAAGCCAAGGTCAGAGAATGAATCTGTTTTCACATACAGAAAAGATTATTGCAGAAGCAGCAGACTTCGTGGAGTCATTTACTCTGATATCTTCTCAAATAGTTAAACATGACATTTCTTCTTCAGTAAACATTTTAGTTGACCGAAAACCAACCTTTCACATACTTACGACAGCTTGCTCATTTCAGACAGAAAATCACGAAATGCATATTCAGGTGATTTCTTCTTGGAATGAGGAATAAAAATCATTACTTACTGTTTATGTAAAATAAAGATGAGTAGTTCTTTTCAACCTATAAGCATTGAGTGAAACTACCACAATTGATTATTAAAACATTTGTAAAACAGTAATGATTATAGAGGATTGTCTTTTCTGCTTGATTAATTCAATAAAGAAAGTCATCAGATGGTTCAGACTTATTCAGATCAATGAAAATAACAGTCTCTGTCCATCTGGTAGATTTGAGGTCATCTGGTTCACTACAGT
>NC_056502.1:48772821-48777625 GCF_014905685.2 Nematolebias whitei
GGGGCATGGGTTGCCGGCCGGACCTGTGGGCTCGTCGCTGCAGCTTCCTGGAGGCTCTGCATTGTGGTTGCTGGGGTCACCCGGTTCTTTCCTCTGCTCCTCTCTGGGGGGGTGCGGTTCTCCCTGTTGGGAGACTCCTGGGGTTCCGGGCCTGGGGGCCTCTGTGTGCCTGTGGCTCCGGTCCTCCCTGTGTTGCCATTGTGTCCTGGGGGGGCGGGTCTGTGGGCCCCCGCATCCCCCCGCGTTCTTTTGGAGAAATCTGGTGGTGGCGGGCGTGCTTGCGCTGGTGTTTGGATTCAGGTGCTTTGACAGATGCACGCTAGGTTGGGTAGTGGTGGAAGCTAGATGATTCCTTGTGCCATGTCGAATGCTTCATGGTGATATTGTGGGTGGCATTGTGCTGTGCATGTTGTTTTGTCGTGGTGGTCTCTCGTTTTATCTATTTTTCTTTTATTTATTTATTTTTTTCTTCTTTCTTCTCTTTCTTTAAAAAAAAATTGAGCGATGATGATAAGTTCATTGAAACACTTCACAATGTTTCTACACTTAAACTGAGCTAAAAAAAACACAATTTGTGCCCTTATTTACCCATTCATTCAGCACTCTACTACCTGTATATCTATACAAAGACTAATCAGTGCTTTAGATCACATTCATACACTGATGGGACGCACATCAGAGGCAATGAGGGGTTCATTGTCTTGCCCAGGGACACTTAACATGTGACTGCTAGTGGAATCGAACCCCCAACTCTCCCATTGGAGAATGACTGCTCTAACCACTCAGCCACAGGTGCCCCAAGTACAGTATCCTAACAAGTCAAAGGTGCAAGCTAAGCTGTTTACTGTAACAAGCTTTTACAGTCCCTGCATTTGAATTGTGCAAAATCCTGACATCTTTCCTGAGTTCTACTCCTTGGCATGAGATTGTTTAGGGCTGCGTCATACACATCGTCCTCAGTTTGCTCTTAAATGTCAAACTAAACTGTCTGTCTGGGACAATTCTTCTCCAGCGTTATATCCAAAGTAACTAGTATGATGTGCTACCAATAAAATTGTTTGGACAATGAAGAAGATAACTCTTGCACGGTTTATGGATGTCACAAAGTTGTGTTCTCTAGTCTGACTTGGGAACATTGATGGAAACATTTAGAGAAGGTCTGAAGACATTCTGACTGTATGGATCTAATGAAAGCAGATATAAAGGGTCCAAGAGATGAACTGTAGCTCTGTGAGGAAGTCAAGTATGGTGAAGTATGTGAGGATAGTACAAAACATGTATGAGAACAAGAGCAGTTGAGGTGTGCGGTAAGAGTAACTCATGGGTGGGGGTGGGATTACATCATAGATAGGCTCTGATCCTCATCTTGTTATCCATGAATGGACTGGTTGGCATATAAGGTCAGGCAGGAGTTCCCATGGACTATGATGTTTGTAGACAACACTGTGGTCTGTAGTCAGAGAAGAGAGCAGGTGAAAGAGAGTCTGGAGAGATGAAGGTATGCTTTGGGAAGAAATGGAGCCAACATCAGTAGAACCAAGACTAGATTTTATTTGTGTGAATGAGAGGGAGACAAGTAGAACAGTTAGTGATGCAGTGGTACACAAAAACACAATTTAATGTGCTTTTGATGGTTACAGTAAGAAAAACGAAACAAAAATGGCTTTGCTTCCACCTTCACTTAACAATGAACAATTCAGTTCAGTTTATTTATATAGTGCCAAGTCACAACAGAAGTCATCTCAGGGCACTGAACAGAACTATTCACATATATAAAAAATAAGTTAACACAATTTATCTGAGAAGCAAATTGATTTGAATTTAACTCCACCACAGAGCTCTCATCTTGAACAAGCGTGAAGGCGACAGTGGAAAGAAAAACTCCCTCATGAGGAAGAAACCTTTAGCAGAACCAGGATCAGGACAAGTGGCCATCTGCTTCGACCGACTGGGTTTGGTAGGAACAGATACACAATGACAGGTCAAGAATCACGTTAACATAGAAACAGTATCAGAGGAAAATTATTCACTTTTAACAATTCAGTTAAGGAAATGAGGTTAGTTTGTACTCCCATAGTCTAAGCCTATGGCAGCATAACAAGCCAACTCTAACTATAGAATTTAGCAAAAAGGAAAGTCTTAACCCTAGTATCCTGATGCATGCTAAAAAATCCAGGTAGAAAATCCAAAAAAGTTCAATCTGGTCCTCTGGACATCCAAAAAAACAAAACAAAGCAAAAAAAAAATATAGAAACGTTTCGTCTTTCATCCAAGAGGACCAGATTGAACTTTTTTGGATCTTAACCCTAGTCTTAAAACGGGACAATGTGTCAGCCTCATGGACAGAAACTGGAAGTTGGTTCTGCAAGAGAGGAGCCTGATAACTGAAAGATCTTCCTCCCATTCTGCTTCTGGAAATTCTACAAACCGCAAGTAAGCCTGTAGTCTTGAGAGAGAAGTGCTCTGTTAGGAAAATATGGAACAATAAATTAAAGTGCTATGTGTTGTCATCATTGTATGTTCCTATACAATGGTGAAATTAGTTCTCTGCATTTAACCCATCTCACCTGGGATACACACAGATGGAGCAGTGGGCAGCTACATAAGTGCCCGGGGAGCAACTGGAATTAGGTGTTTTGGTCAGAGACACCACGGCATGTGGGAATGGCTGGGGATCGAGCCTGGGACTTTCGGTCCAAAGTTGGCTGCCCTACCTCTACCCCATCTTGGCCCCACAATAAGATCTGTAATATAAGATGGAGCTAGATTGTTCAGCGTTTTGTAGGTTAGAAGTACAATTTTGAATTCAAACGAGAAGGAACCAAAGGATTCAATTCAATTCAATTCAGTTTATTTATATAGTGCCAAATCACAACAAAGTTGTCTCAGGGCACTTTACAGAAACATTCACATACATAGAAAAGCTTAGTAAAGTTCTCTATCTAAGGAAACAGCAGACATGTTGAATCTTGGCTTCGTTGCAGTCTCCCATCCTGAGCAAGCACAATGGCAATTGTGGAAAGGAAAAACTCCCTTTTAAAAGGAATAAACCTCCAATAGAACCAGGCTCAGGACAAGCGGTCATCTGCTTTGACCGGCTGGTTTGAGAGGACAGGAAAGAGAGGAAAACAAACAAATAATGGTACAGATATGGTATGATATGGTACGGTATGGTATAAAGTTTATTCATTTTAAAAAAGTACAAAACAATTTCATAACAATATAAAAAAGATACAAAAGATTTAAAATGAAAGGCAGCAGAAAGAAGAAAAAATCTTATTATATCTGCCTCTTTTTTCAAACAATTATTTCAATCATAATAATTTTCAAGTAACAGAACAAAATGAATAACTCTTTCTAATTTTTCTAATTATAATACAAAACACACACTAAGCTACTTCATATATACTTTTTTAACAATTCAGCTTTGATCTTTTTCTTAAATGTTCACATTGACTTGGCATTTTTCACATCACTCTCTAGACCATTCCACAATCCAACTCCTTGGATTGAGGTAGACCTTCCCTTCAGACTAGTTCGGAATTTTGGTTTGACAAATATTTCTATCCCCTTAAGATTATAGCAACTTTGTCTTTTAACAAAATTTCTTTGGATATTAAACGGTAATGTGTTATTTTGAGCCCTATACATAACTGATAAAATACTGTAATCTACCAAATCATGGAATTTCAATAACTTCAGTTGATAAAATAATGTGCTTGATGGGTGACTGTAATGTTTTCTGATGATAATTCTTACAGCTCTTTTCTGTAAAATAAAAATAGGTTTTGTAAATGTTCTACACGCTTTCCCCCAAACATCAGTGCAATAGATTAAATGTGGAACAATAATTGTGTTATACAATATGTACAGAGCTTTATCATTTAATAATTCCCTGATTTTGTATAGTACTGCAATAGATTTAGATATTTTTGTTCTTACAGAATTTATGTGATTTTTCCATGTTAGCTGTTCATCAATGATTACACCTAAAAATGTAATCTCATTAACTCTACAAATCTCAACACCCTCAATTTTAAATGGATCATCAACAATTCTCTTTTTGTTACTAAATATCATGTAATTATCTAAAAAAGTTAAATCTGGTCCTCTGGACATTCAAAAAAACAAAACAAAACAAATCAACAAAAAAATGTAGAAACGTTTCGTCTCTCATCCGAGAGACTTCCTCAGTCTGAGGTGCTGTATTCAGCTCAGTCTCTTAAATAGCACCTTCTCAGAATGAATCAACCAGTTTTGCTGCTGACAACCAAAACCAGCTGATCACATGCTCAAGAAGGACCATCAGCCTAACAATGGATCATTAGCACGCTGATGGCTTTTTTTTTTTTGAATGTCCAGAGGACCAGATTTAACTTTTTTAGATTTTTCTACCTGGATTATTGAGCATGCATCAGGATCATGTATTTAGTTTTGTCTAAATTTAATGATAATTTATTAAGTTTAAACCAAGTTTGTATTTTATCAAATTCTGTCTTCATCAATTCCAACATCCGTTTTACATCTTTACCCAAACAAAAAAATGTGGTGTCATCTTCAAAAAGGACACATTTGAGGAGTCCTGATACATTTACTAAGTCTAAAAAAGTTAAATCTGGTCCTCTGGACATTCATAAAAACAAAACAAAGCAAAACAACAAAAAAATGTAGAAACGTTTCATCTCTCATCCGAGAGACTTCCTCAGTCTCACTCACAGTCCACTTCCTCAGACTGAGGAAGTCTCTCGGATGAGAGATGAAACGTTTCTACATTTTTTGTTGTTTTGCTTTGTTTTGTTTTTTT
>NC_056502.1:48777725-48784765 GCF_014905685.2 Nematolebias whitei
CCCATGTCCCCAGCCCCGACACCCCACCCACACCGACCACCATGCCCCACGGGACAGAATCAAAGGGGACCACCCACCTCCACTACGTGTTGGAGACGATTAAAGAAGTCCAGAGAGAATAGTCCGATGTGGGGGTACAGGCTGTCTCAAGACTGATGTAATCCAACAGAAGGTCATTATACTGTTTAATACTAAGTGTATTTTTATTTTTCCAATTCATGAGTATAGTTTTTTTTGCTATACATAAGGCAGTGAGAATCATATGAATTGATTTTGTCTCCAAGGTGACATCATCTAAGTGGCCCAATAAGCAAACTGACGGAGAGAGTGGAATATTACATCTCAGACACTTTGATAAGCCTTCACATATCCGGCACCAAAACCTCTGAACAGGTGGACAGAACCAAAATGCGTGGATGTAATTGTCAGGAATATTGTCTGTACATTGTGAGCAAATATTAGATGATGCGAAACCCATTTTGAACATCCATTGACCTGTATAGTGTACTCTATGAAGGATTTTGTATTGTATTAGTTGTAAATTCGAGTTTTTAATCATCTTAAAAGTTCTCAGGGACAGATCTGAGACCAAAAGTTTTGGTCAAAATTAAATGACAAGTCTGTCTCCCATTTCACAATGGGAAGAGATATAGATTAATCTATTTTACTGAGTTTCTGATAAACCTTAGATAGTAATTTGGGAGGGTTAAGATTAAGAAATTCTAATACACATGTTGACATTTCAATCCTAGTGTTATTAAGTTTAAATTTATTTTTGGTTATAGATTTAATTTGTTGATATTCTAAAAATTTATTCTTATCAATCCCATATTGTGTTATTAATCTGTTAAATGGGATGTAGTCCACTTCTTCATATATATGTTCCAAGTATTCAATTCCTTTACACCTCCAACCTGGGAAGTTTATCATCTTATTCTGTTGTAGGATGTCAGGGTTGTTCCAGATGGGTGTACGTCTGCATGGAATTAGTGAAGACTCTGTTATTTTAAGAAACTCCCACCAAGCTGTCAGAGAGGAGCTGATATTGATGCTTTTAAAGCATTCCTGTCGTTTTATGTTTGAGCTAATGAATGGAAGGTCCGAGATCATTATATTATTGCAAAGTGTCTGTTCTACGTCTAGCCAAGGTTCATCAAGGGGTGTGTGTTTTATCCATTTTGAGATGTATTCTAGCCTGTTGGATAGAAAATAGTAATAAAAGTTGGGTAGTTCTAGTCCTCCTTTATCTTTGGTCTTCTGTAGTGTTTTTAATCTAATACGAGGGCATTTATCTTTCCATAGAATTTAGAAATAGAGGAGTCCAGGGATCTAAACCAGTCAGATGATGGTTTATTTGGGATCTTGAGAATAAATAATTTATTCTAGGCAAAACCATCATTTTTATTGATGCGATCCTTCCCATGAGAGATATGGGTAAAGATTTCCATCTAGCCAGATCATCATCAATTTTCTTTAAAAGTGGGGTGTGATTTAGTTTTGTTAAATCTGCCAATTTAGGCGAAACTTTGATACCCAAATATGTAATATTCCCTGATTGCAGTTGTGTAGTAAGTGAATTGTTGAAAGAGCAATTAATTGGTAGAACTGTGGATTTTAGCCAGTTTATAGAGTAATCTGAAACTTTTGAGAAAGAGTTTATCAATCCAATAACCTGAGAAATGGAGGTTTGTGAATGCCGGAGGAAGAGCAGCACATCATCAGCATATAGACTGATTTTGTGCTCTCTGTTCTTGCATTTTATGCCTTTAATATCTGTAGTTTGCCTGATTGCTGCGGCTAGCGGTTCGATGAAAATAGCAAACAGTGAGGGGGAGAGTGGACATCCCTGCCTGGTTCCCCTTTGCAGAGCAAAACTAGCAGATATTTGATTGTTTGTCCTAATGCATGCTGAAGGAGAACTGTATAATATTTGTAACCAATTTATGAAATAATTTCCAAAACCAAATTTATGTAAGGCTGCAAATAAAAATTTCCAGTTAACTCTATCGAAGGCTTTTTCTGCATCTAGAGAGAATATTGCAGTTTCAACGTTTTTACTGTAAGAATAATCTATTAAATTAAATAATCTGCGTGAATTTGTGGCTGAATGTCTCCCTTTTATAAAACCAGTTTGGTCAGGATGTATTATTAGAGGAGTTACCTTTTCTAATCTTTTTGAGAGGGCTTTACAAATTATTTTAAGATCAACGTTGATAAGAGATATTGGACGATAACTGGTAGGTAATACAGGATCTTTGCCTGGTTTTAACAGGAGACTAATGTTGGCAGAATTTATATTTTTTGGAAGACCGTTATTTTTCTCAGTTTCTTGTAGCATTTTGTGAAATAGTGGTGCCAGGATATTCCAGAATTCTTTATAGAATTCTGCTGGGAATCCATCTGGACCTGGAGCCTTTTTATTGGACATGCTTTTGATGGCTTCCTGGAGTTCCACTGGTGTCAGTGGTGAATCCAGCTCCATTGTTTGACTATCTGATAGTTTAGGAAGTGTTATTTTATCCAGGAATTCATTAATTTCATTATCTGATGGGTTTATCTGGGGCGAATACAAGTCTTTATAAAAATCTCTGAAAATGCTGTTAATTCTTTCAGGGTCGTAAACTGTATTCCCAGTCGAGTCTTTAACACCAACTATAGTTGTTTTTTCCTTATTTATTTTGAGCTGTTTAGCTAGAAAGCTACCTGACTTATTGCTCTGTTCAAAATTTTCGATTCTACGTCGTTGTATTAAGAATTGAGTTTTTTTGTTAATACATTCTTTTAATTCCAATTTTGCTTTACGCATTTTATCCAGCATTTCTTCATCTTGAGAGGCTTCTAACGATTTAATGGTTTCTTCTAGTTCCTGAATATGTTTATTTTCTTTTTTCTTCTTTTGTGATGAGAATGAAATTATTTTACCTCTCATTACAGCTTTACCTGCCTCCCAGAGAATAGATGCTGATGTTCCAGGCACGTCATTATACTCCAGATATGAAGCCCACTCTTCTGTAAAATATTTGATAAAATCTACATCTTCAAGTAGTGATGTATTAAATCTCCAACAGGAAGTAACGTTAGACAACTTTGAGCTGAGCAACTTCTCAGGTGAAGTATGCTGCTATTGTCTCCTGAAATGCATTTCAGAACTTTGTTTTTGTAATACTTTAACTGTGGTGTGTATTAAAACTCTCTTAAACTGATGGTGAAGTCTCCGGAGCAGTACTTGTCTGATCAAACAAACACACAGAGGGAAACTGGTCTCCCTCAACATGACTCCAAACAGCCAAATTGATTTCTTATGCCGAAAGTCGAGCTCACAGCTTCTCCAAGATTATTCCCACCGTTCATGGGTGCTGCCAGAAAGTTCACAGTCCTGATAACAGACTGAATTATGTGGAGCTGTGTCAGAGAGCTGGAGCAGGCTGAATGCTGCCAAGCTTCGACACATCCACACAAATACGTAGACAATCCAGATTTCACCAAACCAAACAGCAGAATCTAGTTATCATGAATCCAATTTGTTTCCATAGGTAAGAGGGTCCTCCTTACCCAGACTTCCTGTCAGGAGAAGTTGTTCAATTTTGTTGACAGACCAGCTGATCAAATCCTTCAAATTAGGAAGGTATGCAGGAAAGAAAGAGTCTCTTTGAGGGGTTCACAAGACGAAAGAGAGCAAAGCAAGGAAGTGGGGGAACAGAACAGTAGAGGGCACGTCTGTCTTCGCTGGAGCACAGAGAGAGAAAAAAAACTATCCAATTTTTGCTTCTCTCCATTGTCCGTGAGGCTGACACATTGTCCAGTTTTAAGACTAGGCTTAAGACTCTCCTTTTTGCGAAATTCTTTAGTTATGGTCGGCTTATCTTTCCTGAGCTGTCCCTTAGTTATGCTGCTATAGGCTTAGATTGCTGGAGGACAAACTGACCACACTTTTTCACTCAGCTACTGTCTTTACTTACTCTGCTCAACCTGTTTTGGATTTGTAATTTTTTTTTCTATCCTAACATGTGTTTTTTTTTGTCTTTCAGATACACCTGGATCGAGTGAGAGGACCTGGGGGTTGTCACAGCGAAGACCCGCTCTGCCACCGTTTGGACCGCGAGCCACTGAAAACCGAGGGAGCCGAACTGCAGCTGTCGGATCAGGGTACTGTTACAATCGGGACCCGGTCTGCCGCCGTTTGGACCTGCGGGCCTCTGGAACCGAGGGAGCCGAGCTGCAGCTGTCGGACCTGGGGGCTGTTGCAGCAGAGAACCGGTCTGCCGCCGATTGGACCTGCGAGCAGCTGAGGCCGAGGGAGCTGAGCTACAGCTGTCGGATCTGGGAGCTGTTGAAACCGGGACCTGGTCTGTCACCGTTGGGGCTGCGAACTTCTGGACCGAGTGAATCGTGGGACCACGTGGGATCTGGAGGTTGTTGCCGCTAGGCCTCGGCTAACAACATAAGCCTGTGAACCTCGTGGCTGGATCCTGTGCTTCTGAGAGTTGAGACCAATAATCCAGAAGTATTGTGAGTAATGCCGAGCAAATACAGAGATAAGAGACAAATGTCGGAAAATATTTCATAAGATATGGAGGAAGTTAAAAAATCTTTGAACTTTTTGAGTGCTGAACTGACTAAATTGAATGCTGAACTGACTGAATTGAGTGCTGAACTGACTAAAGTATCTGCTAAATGTGACTTACTGACAGGACTGTCTGAAGATGTGAGACAATTGAAAGAACTGATGACTAATAAAGACAGAAAAATAGCTGAACTGGAACAGAAAGTAGATGACATGGAACAATACACAAAAATAGACAACTTGGTGATCACTGGACTGGAAGTTAGGAACCGAACTTATGCAAGAGTTGTTGCTGGTACTAACACAGCAGAAGATGCACCACAGGAAGAACTACAGACTCTGGAGGAGCAAGTAGTGACTTTTTTTTTACAAAACAAAGACATTGACATCAAACATGAGGACATTTCAATCTGTCACACACTGCACAACAAATCTGATAAAACCAAACCATCCATAGTCATCAAGTTCATTAGCAGGAAATCAAGAAACCATGTAATAATGCAAGCAAAAAAACTGAAGGGAACAAATGTTTACATAAATGAACACTTAACTAAAAAAAATGGAAATATTGCACGTGAAGCAAGGTGGTTGAAAAAACAGAAAAAAATAGCATCAACTTGGACACGAAATGGAAACATTTGGATCAAACTAGAGGAAGGATCTCAGGCTAAAATAATAAAAGACCTGAAGGATCTGGAAAAACTAAAATGAGCTCAGGAGATGACAGATGATAAATCATTGACACAACTTCACAAACAAGAAATTAACAAAATATAAAACAAACAAATACATTAAAACATGGCAACATGTTATACAATGTTGAAGATGAGATTGATACAAATTTTTTCCCTGAAATAAAAGTCTGTGAATATTACAATGAAGAACAGTTTAATGACATCAATATAACAAATGGAGGTCTCTCTATTATTCACTTTAATAGTAGAAGTTTAAATGCAAATATATCCAAAATAACAGATTATTTAAAACAGCTAAATAGAACCTTTACAATAATAGCACTGTCAGAGATGTGGCTCAACGATGAAAACACAACTAATGTTCACATGGAAGGGTATGAATTATATCATATGAACAGAAGCAATAAAAGAGGTGGTGGAGTGTCTCTATTTGTTAAAAATGAAATAAAATGTAAGTTAATTAATGAAATGTCAATAATTGTTGATAATATCATGGAAATAATAACAATAGAAATAATAAACAAGAATGATAAAAACATATTGATAAGTTGTGTATATTGATCTCCAGGATCAAATATAGAAATATTCACTGATAAAATCGTACAACTATTGGACAAGAGTTTTAATAAAAACATTTTTTTGTGTGGAGACTTTAATATTGACCTGGGAAATAAAACAGATTCAAATAACATCAGTACATTTACAAATTCATTGTATAGTTTAAATCTTTATCCGTTAATATCAAAACCAACAAGAATTACAACTCATTTTGCTACAATAATCGATAATATTTTCACAAATGTAACAAATGGGGATGTGATGGGAGGTATTTTAACGAGTGATTTGAGTGATCATTTACCAGTTTTCATGATTTATAAAAATGATCAAAGCATTACAAAAGAAATCACAATTAAGGAAAAAACAATAAACACATCAAAAAAAGCAATAGACAAATTAAAAGATGATTTACATAAACAAAACTGGAAAGACGTGTATGTTGATGATGTGAACAGATCATATGATGAGTTTATGAATATTTTGGGAGCTCTGTATGAAAAGAATTGTGTGCAAAATAATTGTACAAAGAGAAATGTTGTTGACCAACCATGGATGACGAGAGGGTTGAGAAATGTTTGTAAAAAAATAATTATTTGTATACATGTTTCTTGAAATTGAGAACACAAGAGGCTGAAGAGAAATATAAGAAGTATAAAAATAAATTAGTAGTGATTATAAGGAAACACAAGAAGGAATATTATAGTGATTTATTAAATAAAAGTAATGGTGATATGAAAGCTACATGGCGAGTAATAAATAGTGTTCTGAAAAGTCATAAAGCAAAAACAGGTATTTCACAATATTTTTTGAAGGATGATGATGAAATCCATGATGAAAATGAAATTGTAAATGGATTTAATCATAATTTTATGAACGTTGGATCAAGCCTTGCAGCTAAAATACAAAAAAGTAGACAATAATGTGAACCATTCAGTTATAAGTTGTGACAACAGTATTTTTCTTAATGGAACTGACAAAGAAGAAATAATGAATGTAGTAAAGAATCTTACAGATAAGAGATCAAAAGACTGGGTGGACATGGATATGATGTTTGTAAAGGACATAATGAGTTATGTTATCGAGCCGTTTACATATATTTGTAATTTATCATTTTCAAAAGGAATATTTCCAGACAATATGAAAGTAGCTAAGGTAGTTCCTCTCTTTAAAAATGGTGATAAATGTGTGTTCAATAATTATAGACCAATATCCTTATTACCACA
>NC_056502.1:48784865-48799838 GCF_014905685.2 Nematolebias whitei
ATACAGTATATTCTAAATTGATCATATGTATTACAGCATAATGCTCAAAACGAGGCCTGGTGTTTAATTTGTTTTTGATTATGCTGTGTAGTTAAACATGAACACTAATTGTTATGGTATTTTTTTTATTTTAAGGTTTGCATCATATGACCTCCTGATGCGTTTCTGGGCAATGATTGAGCCCTCTCTGCCATCCATGGTCAGTGTTCGCCAAGGACTGAGAGGAACTGCCCTCAACTCCACTCCCTCAACTCGTACTTTGCAGCCCATTGATGAGTTCTTTATGTTTTTAAATTACCTTGCCCTTGGATCCAAGCAACGGGATCTTGCTGACCGGTACGGTGTCCATCAGTCCACTGTCAGCCGGATCATGAAAACATGGAGCAACTTTTTATTTACAGTATTAGGTTCTATTAGGATCTGGATACCGGAGGACCAGATATGTAAAAATCTACCAGCAGACTTCAAAGACTACCCTGACACTACAGTCATCCTTGATTGCACTGAGCTGAAGTGTCAGTGCCCATCTTCCCCTCTCCTCCAGAACAGAACAGAAGCAGTTTGCAAAGAGGGTACGATTACCACAGTCAAGTAGCAAATTTCATACAGAATAAATTGTATCAGACCTTAAACAGAAATAAATCTAACTGATTAAAACTAAAATAAAATAAAGGAACATGACTCAGGTATTAACAATATATTTAATCACATATATTCAAAGGTTTAGCTTTACAATGCCACTTTAATTCAAAAAGCGTTCAATACAAAAACAACTGGACTTTATTTGTAACAGAAGACGTTTCACTCCTCATCCGAGGAGCTTTCTCAATTCAAAGAGCAGAGTGAGAGATTCAGGTTATAAGGCTGAGTGAGATAAGACACACACATATATGTAGATTGGCAGTTCACACCTAAACACCTAAACAGTAGGTCTTTGTTCCTCTAATTCACAGACGAGGCCCCTCTGTTCCCATCAGGTGTGAAAACCGGCTGGGAATCTGTTTTAAAGTTGCATTATAGGTTTTTGAAAGTGGAAATCTGAGGCCTCCTCCTCTGTTAAGAGACGGCTTTTCTCTTTTTACATAAATTGCTTCCTTCACCCCCCTCTCAAACCATCTGCGTTCTCGGTCCAAAATATGCACATTTTGGTCCTCAAAAGAGTGTCCCTTATCTGTGAGGTGGAGGTGAACAGCTGAGTCTTGTCCTGTGGAGCTGGCTCTCCTGTGTTGAGTCATGCGTCTGTGAAGAGGCTGTTTAGTTTCTTCAATGTAGAGGTCTGGACAGTCCTCGCTGCACTGGACCACATACACTACACCACTCTGTTTGTGTATGGGTGTTTTGTCCTTAGGGTGGACCAGCCTCTGTCTGAGAGTACTGCTGGGTTTGAAATGTACTGGGATCTTGTGTTTGTTGAAGATCCTTCTGAATTTCTCTGATACTCCAGCAACATAAGGGATGACAATGTTTTTTCATCTGCTGTTCTCCTTTTTCTGTTTATTGGTGTGTTTTGTAGATTTCCTCGCTGACTTGACAAAAGCCCAGATAGGATATCCACATGTTTCATAAACATTTTGAGGACCAAAAATGTGCACATTTTGGACCGAGAACACAGATGGTTTGAGAGGGGGGTGAAGGAAGCAATTTATGTAAAAAGAGAAAAGCCGTCTCTTAACAGAGGAGGAGGCCTCAGATTTCCACTTTCAAAAACATATAATGCAACTTTAAAACAGATTCCCAGCCGGTTTTCACACCTGATGGGAACAGAGAGGCCTCGTCAGTGAATTAGAGGAACAAAGACCTACTGTTTAGGTGTTTAGGTGTGAACTGCCAATCTACATATGTGTGTGTGTGTCTTATGTGTGTGTGTGTCTTATCTCACTCAGCCTTATAACCTGTATCTCTCACTCTCTGCTCTTTGAATTGAGAAAGCTCCTCGGATGAGGAGCGAAACGTCTTCTGTTACAAATAAACTCCAGTTGTTTTTGTATTGAACGCTTTTTGAATTCATCATGTCCTGGATGACTGAGAATCTTCACCAGCATATGCCACTTTAATTGACCAGGCAAGCACTGAGGTAAAAATAAAAAAAGAAATGGTCAACCTTTTGTTTTATGGTTTGCAGTACTTCCATGTCACGAGGAACCCTCTCAATGAACATGTCATTTTCTGTGTAAATGACAAAGTCACACCAGTCACACCCTGAAATCAACATTTGTCCCTGGATCTGCCAGTAATATGGATGTGTTCGTTTGAGTGTCTGCCTACCATCCCTAATCATTATGTAAGAGCAGTCCACCCAGCTTGTCACATTTGGGCATTTTATTTCTAAAAGGCCTCCTCAGGATCGTAAATAATTCCATCTGGTGATGACCCCATCCATGGTGCGTCAGGATGGATCAGGAACCCACAGGGGTAGTGGTTGACTTCCCTTACCCTGCAGTACTCCTCTACTGCTGTTGGCTCTAAGGCAAGCCCCCGCCGCATGTCAGCAGTCTGACTGGAGTGTCTCAGAAGCCTTTAGATTTTCAGAAGAGCTGTCACCCCTGGTGTGACAGACCATGAGATGAGTCCTAGAAGCTAGAAACATGGAGATGAGTGGAAGAGGGCTGGTAGCACCTTTATACAAGTTGCTTCTGTTGAGAAAAAGAAAACTATGTCATAAACAAGAAATGAATATTCAAATGATAAAATTAATACTAAATGAAGCCTATGTTATTGTATTTTAGGGATTCAAATTATTGTCTTGTTTAAAAACGAAGTTGAATTATTTACTTATTTGCATTTTTAAAGTATTTCTAATATAGTACAAAATAAACTTCCATCCATTATCTTTTACTCGCTTCTTCCATTTTGGGTCACTGAGAACATGCAAACTCCACCCAGAAAGGCCACCGGACTGGGATTTGAACCAGCAACCTTCTCGTTGAGAGGCAGCAGCTCTACCAGTTGCACCACTGTGCTGCCCACAAAATAAACAAGTGGTTAAATTAAGTTTTTGTTGTACATATGTGTTCTGTTTTGTTTTTAAATTAAATTAATTTAAAAAAAATGTGCATGTGTGTTATTGTGCATGTGTGTCTGTGGTCTTTAAATTAAAACAAACCTAATTCCTTCAAAGATTTTCCTCCCTCTTGGTCTTGCTGACAGGACGACCATGTCATTTACTGGACCAGGTTTTATGCCCTGCATCCAAAAACAACATTGCTGTAAATATTGAACTAAAATTCATAAACAGGATTAAAGACTCATGTATATGTAGTTACCATTGTCCTTGGTTTATGCCACTTCTGTTCGGTATCTGTGCAGCTTAGGACTGGAGGTACAGCTGGAAGCTTGAACTGGGAGTAGTGAGCCGTCTGGAATAGCAGAGCTGCCACATGGCTGCACAAGACTGTACCTGCCACACAGGTGCACTGGCATCCCTGAAACTCCACCGGCTTTGATTCCCTCAGCACCATCTGTGTACAATACCAAACATTTGTTAAGAGACCAAAATGTACCAGCTGCAAGTGCTATTATAAAAAGACAACCATAATTATAAAACCATTAATAAACCTTTTAAGTAATCATTAAAAATGATCAAAGTGAAATGAGAAAAAATGTTAAGACACCTTTAGCATGTAAAATATATTAAAATATATTTTGTCTAAGCTCACTTTACTCATTAAACTAAAAAGAACTCAAAACACAATCTCATTTCTGTGAGAACCATCACTGTTATATTCTTTCTGATACTCCATAAGTTTATATATTACATGACAACCCAGGTTCCATTTGATGCAGTTCAATCATATTCTTCTTTTCTTTTGCAGTGACAGAATTCACAGAAACTTGATTTGAAAATAACAAACCTGAAGCAACTGTTCCTTTGTGTACCTCAGAAATAAATAAATAAAATAAACACAAGTTGGGCTTTTTTTGTTGCTTTAATCAATCAGAGATAACTTGTGTAGCCAATTAATGTTATGTGATTTAGTTTGACTATCATATATAAAATGTGTACTTCTTCAAAGTCCTACTAGCTTCTTAAAACACAGCCCTGTAGTGAACATGTCGGGTCTCTTTGACTTGCACTCAAACAATGGGGCTTCTGGCTCTTCTTCATGGAACGGAAACACTCAGCCCTAACTGTGACTTCTCCTGCCTCCTTGTCTGAAACTAAGATTTGTGTTAAACAGAAACATTGGAGAGACAAAACACTTAACGTTTACTCCACAATTTCGCAAGATTAGCCATGTTAGCTGTGCTATATGTAGCCTATATGAGGCAGTTTGGTGAACTGAAAAACAAATACCGACTTACCTTCATAGTTATTTATGTAGTTGGACACATAAAGCTTAAATCCTTTGTCCTTTTTGGATGTGGGCGCTTTCGAGGACGTCTGAATAATTCTGTAGACATCATTAACAGACATTGTCGGCAAGTCCTGCAGCGAACGAGTGAAAAACGCCATTGCTAACACTGTGCTGCCTGAGAGCCGGACGTGTGCAGCCTGGCTAATGAATGCGGAAGCGCTAGAACGGAAGTCCGTGGCATATAGTCCAATGGGATTAACCTGTCTAAATAAAGGTTGAATGAATCTCTCAGAAAAAAAGGCCAAATATTTTCTAGTTGAGTTCAGTAACTGGAATTACCATAAATTTAAAAAAGACCACCTTTCAAAATTTAAGCAGTAATAGATATTTTAAAACATTGAATTAGAAATAGACCCGTTTAAACCGTCATGTTGCAGAGCAGCTGCAGATTAAACACAACTAGCAATTTAACATGTTTCATTAACTAAAACTGGTGACATGAAGTATTAATGTTGATAAATTGTGGTACAGAACAGTCAGATAACGCTTCACAATGGCAAAAAAGTGTCGTATTTTCATCATCTTACCGGAGAAAACACAGAGAACGAACTACGTTCGATGCTGAACCCGCCGCTGTTTGGAACTATTTGCCGCTGCATGACCCACGTGACTTCCGCATTCCATTCTTTCTATGGGAGTGTCACACCTCTCTCTTTATAGGGCTCTGCACGGTTCAACCCGCTGCTTCGTCTTTAAAAATCATTTCAGATCCTACAATGTTCCGGGGGAAGACAGAGCTTCACAAGAGCACAGTTGTTTACAAGAAGTGTAAAATAAAATTGCGGGACAGTATTTTGGATATAAGACAAAATTCACGGAAGATGAAAGCGAAGCAGCCGACCTGCGAACTCTGCAACAAACTTCCTTTCTCCATTTCCTGCTGTATCACAAAGGATTTACGAGCAGACAGCTCAGTGGAAGGTGAGGGGTTCAGGTTTATTTTTAATACGATGGATTCAATGTACGTTATTCCTTCATGTAGATTTTTTTTTGCGCGGTAAAGCAGCACCACAACTTCACCATGAAACAACAAATGGGAGAAGCTCTGATGCAGCTGCAGCTCAAAGGTAACTGTGATTTCTCATATTATACTAAAACTTATAGATAAGTTGCACAAGAAACTTAATGTAATGTTTTTTTTTAACAGGTGGAAGAGATGAGACACATCTCCTGGAGCCAGTTCTAAATTATACCTTTTATGGTTTATAAATTATAGTTCAGAAGAGGTTTTTGTGCAAACTTGCACAGGTTTTGAAATTTTGTTAAAGATTTACTAAATATGAATCAATATGGTTAAGACTGAAGTCTGTATATTTCATATTAGGTTAAGTTTTGAAAATATAACAAATGTTAGAGCAATATGGTTAAAAATAACTGAAGTCTGTATTTTATGTTGAATTAAAGTTTAATAGACTATGGTAGGCTGAAGTCTGTTTACTTTTATATTTATATATTTTGAATTATTTGTCTGTGATGGACTGGAGACCTGTCCAGGCCTCTCACACAGTGATGGCTGGATATGGGCACCAGTGATACCAGTGACTCAAAAAGGAAGAAGTGGATGAAGATGATGGATAGATGAATTATTTTTTCGTAGATTTGGATTTTTTAATTTTTTTTTAGAAAAATTCAGGCAGCTAAGCTAACCTAATACTGGTAATCTAAGTTACAGAATTTTATACACTCCTATATTTTTTCCTATTTTTGGTATAAATATAAAATGAATGAAAAAAATTGATACAGTAAGGAACCTAAAATGATTTTTAAATAAATGGTCTATTGGTTTACATTGTTGTTTAATCTTTTCAGCTTGTCAGCTGTAGTAGAACATATGCATGAGATATATTCATGAATTAAACGGATTCTTTCATTTTTCTGGACTGTATAATGACGTGCATCTGAATTAATAAAATGTGGACGGAAACGTTAATTATCTTTGACTCACCAAGACAGTGGGTCATTTATTAACATAATCAAGTTTAACACATCACACATTTACATTAATTGGCAAGAATTGAAAATAACGACGGCTTATTAATCAGTTTACAGGAAGTGAACAATGCGGCGATTGTTCTCACTTCCAATAATACAGCAGACGTCAACCACACGGAGGTGATTGAAAAACTTTGCTTCAGACATTTCTAAAAATATCTGTAATGATTTTTAGCAGATAGACGAATTTTAAAGATGGAAAGATGAAGTTTATCTACAGAGAGATGTGTGAGGGAATTTGTCTGTTTTAACCAGAACTTGCACGCTCCTTTGGACCAGCTTATCCCAACGGTACACTTTGGTGAAGATCGACTTTTACCTTTCTGAAGATATCTCAGTTCCGGCGTAAAGTTCCACTTCGAGCCACTTTTCAGCGTCTCCGTAAGAACAGCTAAAACCTCGGGAGTCGTGAGGTCATCTAGGACAGACTTTAATAATTACCAGATCTTCTCTGGTTCAGCTTGATTTTCTTTCTCCCATCAGCATCCTGAATTCCAGCCTTCATGAACTCTGGAACTGCTGAAACTAGGAAGTGCTGCACCTTTTAAGAAGGGTCACTTCCGGTTCATTTGAGAACTTTCTGATTGGTCGAATGGACCAAACAGAGGTGTGTTTTGTGATGTAAGGTGTTATGAAAAGTCAAGGAAAAGATTAAGATTGTTTAAAAACAGACAAAAGATTTCATGAGAAACTTCAGACTTCGTGGAGTCAATTTTCTAGTATCTTGCTGTAAAAGTTAAACATGACATTTCTTTTCAGTAAACTTGCAGTTGACCGAAACTTGAACTTTGACCAACTTCCATCACTTGCTCACTGAAGACAGAAAATCAGACAATGCATCATTAACCTGATTTCTTCTTTGAATGAGGATTAAGAATCATTATTACTGTTTCACAGTTAATAAAAAATGAGTAGTTCACTTCAACATGTAAACATTGTTTGAACTAACACAATTTGATTATCAAACATTTGTAAAATAGTAATGATAATAGAGAATAGTCTTCTTTCACTTGATTAATTCAAGAAAGAAAGTCTCAGGATGGGTCAACCCGTATTTCTGGATGCAAATCAATGAAATGACAAGTTCTGTCCCATATGGTCCTTAAGGTCAGGACTTTGACCTTCAGGTCTAGTTCACTACACAGCTACACAATTGAAACAAAATGTATGACCATTTCAATAGAAAAATCGTTTCTGAATCGAAAATCGTTTTAAAATCGAAAATCGTTTTAAAATCGTATCGTGACACCAAAAATCTGAATCGAATCGAATCGTCGGACACCGAGAGATTCGCACCCCTACTCAGAAGCAGTTTCACAGACAGACAGAGCAGCAAAGCGGAGAGGGTGAGGAGGGGAGAAGGGTCCGATCTCAGCAAGAACAAGTGGTGAAGTATAACATAAGGTAATGAGATATTGCTAACTATCCAACAGAATGTCACATCAAAGATGATTGCATCATCTCATTAAATGTTCTTGTTTGTATTTTTCCAAATACAACTCATTATTGGTCAAGTAACTCCTTAACAAACAGAAACACTATCAGTGTTGCCAAAATTTTGTCACACTGTCATGCTTCAAATTACAAATGGAATACTTTTTTCCCATATTCTTTCTACCCATCTTACACTGTTTTCCTTGCTCTCATGTTCTTTGTCATGGATGACCTTGACGGGCAGCTTGATTGCTGCAGAAACACACCATGTCTATTGTGTTCCAGTGTGCCAGGAAGGTGTGAAATCTAAAAGAAGATTGTGCTGACTGAATTTAAACTGGAGACGATTTCCAGGTTGCAGCAGACAGAAATCTGTTAAAACCAGAACATCTGCAGAGAGGTTCATTTGCATTTTAACAGGATTTGTAAACATACAGCAGGTTTGTTCCCACATGTTTTGTACTGGATATACACACACATGGGTCAAGTGTGAAGGAGCTTTTTGTGTGTTTCAGCTGTAAGAGGTGAATCATGCATAGAACATATATAAATAAAATTAAACCAACTTCTGAATCTGGTCTGCATTCACAGATATCCACATACACAAAACTACATCAGAACAACTTACATATTTAAATACTGTATACAAGGCAAAGAGACAAAAGACAGACCATCACAGAAGTGTATGAGACAAATATGCTCACACCTAGGTTAAATTAGACCCACCATTAAGGCTGCACCAATACCACATTTTTCTAAATCAACTACAAGTACAAGAACTTAAATTTGAGTACTTTTAAATACTTAGTACTGATATGAATACTAGTTGGTGATATGAAGTTCATTCCATCCACACTCTCACCTAGGGACAAATATCGAGTTAGCTCACCAGCAACAGCTGCACAGCTTCTCTGCAGTCCTTTAACATCTGACCCAATTTCAACCAGACTAACTATTTTGGTCCCTCTTTCAACCATCTTCGGTGTTCAGTGGACTCAGAGAGCCGGACTGAACCATCTGTGAATTTTTCGGTCTAGGACCAGGGCTGCTTCCAGCTCATTGGTAACCCCAAGTGCAGCTTGCCAGCCATGTGGCCTCTTGAGTAGGGGAGACGTCCAAAAGTCCAGTGTTTTTCTCTGGATTCCAACCGGACTTTTCATCTAGACCTCTGTGCTCTGTTAGGTTCAGACTGGGATCGCTGTGTGGTTTTGTGTTAGCTTTCTGTCGGACCGGCTCTACTCGTGGGTGTCTGCTGTTGGCCGTGGGGGAAGTTGACCTGTGCCGGACCAGAACCGAACCAGTCTCGGCCTCAGTGGGCAGCCTGATGCTCATCGAAGGACCGATCTTCTTCGTGGGCATTTGCTGTTCAGCTGCGGAGGAGTTTATTGGAATCGGACCAGAACTGAGCCAGGGACGGTTCCAGCCTTTATGGGTAGCTGTGGCTGAGTGGTTAGAGCAGTCGTCCTCCAATACGAGAGTTGGGGGTTTGAATCCAACAGCAGTCACATGTCGAAATGTCTCTGGGCAAGACACTGAACCCCTCGTTGCTTCTGATGTGTGTCCCATTGGTGTATGAATGTGATAAAGCTCTGATTAGTGTCTTTAGAATGATTTGTTCAATTAGCTTTGTAGAGATCTAGTAGAGTGCTGTATGAATGGGTAAATGGGGGCACAGATTGTAGTGTAAAGTGCTTTGAGTATCTCAATAAGACAGAAAGGTGCTGTATAAGTACAGAAGTGCCTAGGAGGAGCTGCTCGAAGGAAGAGTGGCATCTGCATCGAAGTTCTGCTGATCTTCCATCTGCACTCATCTGGATTTGTATCCGTATGGGACCACCAGTTCGGAGCTGGTCAGCTAAAAGATCTGTTCTGGATTATGCTGTTGGTATCGTTTGTTTATTTTATTGAGCTTGGTTCAGACAGACCCTGAACCTGTGGAGGGCTCTACCTGACAGGTTTTTTCTCACCTGGTTCAGATCTCTGTTGATCCAAACCGAGCCAGAATTATGCCTTCCAGAATGAGTGGACTCTCTGGCAGCTCCCTCTGTTCTTTGATGTGGATTACCTGTTTCTGCCTGTTGGTTCTGGACTCAGCTTCTGTTCAAAACAAGAACAGCTGGAGTGATTTGTCTGCATTGGGGTGCTGGAGCTCCCCTCAGCCCAGTTCAATCTGCAGTTGGACCACCATGCCGGGCTCATTGGTCCATTTGAACCATGATGATGTCTGGCCAGAAAGTCTTCTGCTCCATCCCCATCATTTTCAGATCTCTGACTATTTGGAGTCACTGAACCTTTTTAACGCATCTGGATCTGAGCTTCCCTGCCAACTTCACTGTTTTTGGGTTCTAAGTAATCACGTCTTTATAAATTCTTCTCACCATGGTTTGATTATGGGGGCTAAGTGTCACAATATAGCACAATATGGCTGTATCTATCACAAAAAAATACAAGAAAATGTCTAATAATAATAATGTTGTTACTGCTGTCCAGGATCCTGCCCCCCCCCCCCCCGCGCACACACACACACACACACATTATAGCGTACCAAATCATTTCAAAAACATGTCAGTACTACACTTTCTGCACGTATGAAAGGGTAAATGAGGACACAGATTGTAGTGTAAAGCACTTTGAGTATCTTGAAATAAGATAGAAAGGCGCTATATAAGTACAGTCCATTTACCATTTACGTTAATGCATGTAACCTCCCCGAAAAATTGATTTGTTGAGGATTTGGGTCTGTTCTTCTGGTACTGATGTAATTTTCATTCCTGAAACTTGGCTATCCAAATCAATTTTGGATAAAGATGTGGCAATTGATGGATTTAACATCTACCATTCTGACCATCAGAGAAAAGGAGAAGGGGTCGCAATTTACATCAGAACAAGCATGGATTCTCAACTGATGTCTGATAAAACAATCCCAAATCAGTTTGATTCTATAGCAGTAAATATTACATTGCATGGAGGCCAGATCTTATCTATTGTGGGCAGTTATCCCCCCCCCCAGCAACCCATGAGGTTCTGTCCTCTCTGTCAGACTTCCTAGCAAATTTACAGTTCATTGAAATCCTCCTCATCAGAGATGTATTGAATGATGTGGCCCCGATTAAAACCAGGCGATCAAAGCCAAGATCAGACCCATGGTTGAGTGACCATACCCGTGCCATTAGACAGGAATGCAGGAAAAATGAACACAAGTGGAGAAAGGACAGACTCCAAGTCTCTTTTAGTATACAGAGAGAGAGTTGGCATCACTATCAACGAGTTGTGAAAACAGCCACAGTAAAATATTTCTCTGACATTATTGCTGCTAACTCTCACAACCACCGTGTTCTTTATAATACAATCAACACTGTCCTCAATGCACATGAACCGGTCCCTCTTGAAGCATCCAGAGAACTTTGTGATGTTTCTTCATTTCTTTTTGGACAAGGTTATTAACACTAGGGCTTGTATCTCTTTTCCATCCTATGACCCTTCCATCCCGGTCCCCTGTCCTGCTGTTTTTGATCATTTGGAACCTATTTCCCTCTCCTATCTAGACAAACTGGTCACCAGTATGAAATCATCGGGTTCACCCCTTGATGTTGTTCCTCCATATTTTCTTAAGGAGGTATTTTCTACTGTTGGCTCCTTTATCCTAAATGTGATCAACAGCAGTTTGATGTTTAGTGTGGTACCAAGCAATTTTAGATATGCTGTGGTGCAGCCATTGTTGAAAAAAACTGGCCTTGATCCATCTTCTTTCTCAAACTTTAGGCCAATCTCCAAGTTACCCTTTTTATCCAAAATTTTGGAAAATGTTGTTTACACCCAGCTTAAGGCATTTTTGGATTATTTAAAATTTTGGAGTTCTTCCAGTCTGGTTTCAAAATGTACCACAGCACTGAATCTGCTCTTTTAAGGGTTTTTAATTACACATTTTTTGCACTGCATTCTGGAAACTGTGTTTTACTTGAGCTTTTAGATTTAACAGCTGCTTTCGACACAGTTGACCATGACCTTCTCATTTCCAGACTGAAGCAGTGGGTGGGCATCACCGGCTCAGCTCTTCAGTGGTTTAGGTCCTACCTTTCTGATAGAAGTTTCAGTGTGATGATGGATAATTTTACCTCTGCTTCTGCTGCCCTCCCCTGGGGGGGAGGGGGGGGGTATCTTCTGCCACTGGGTTCTATTTTCAGAAAGCATGGTGTGCAATTTCATTTATATGTGGATGACTGTCAAGTCTACTTCACTTTGAAATATAATGGCTCCACTCAGTCTCTCCTGGACTGTCTTGATGACATTAGAGGATGGATGGCACTTAATTTCCTCCATTTTAACAAAAAGAAGAAAGACAGAGGTTATGGTCTTTAAATCCTGTGGTCCTAGCAGTTTCTCCACCTTGGATTTTTCCTCTTTGGCCCTATATGAAAAATCCATTGTGACAAATTTAGGAGTGAAAATGGACCCCTGCCTGAAACTTGACTGCCATGTCAACAATGTGTTTAAGTCCTCTTTCTTTCAGCTGAGGTACCTGTCAAAAATCAAGCCCCTCCTTTCTAGACACCACTTAGAGACAGTAATCCACGCTTTTATTACTTCATGCCTGGATTATTGTAACTCTCTGTTGATAGAACTTAGCCAGGCCTCGCTCTCACGGTTACAGCTGGTACAAAATGCTGCTGCACGATTTTTGACTGGTACAGGCAGGCGTGAGCACATCACTCCAGTTCTGATGTCCCTTCACTAGCTTCCTGTCCAGTTTCAAATCCATTTTAAAGTTCTATTGTTTCTTTTTAAGTCTTTGAACAGTCTTAGTCCTTCTTATTTGTCTGAACTGCTTCACCTTTACATGCCATCACATGCTTTTAAATCTTCTGACCAGATGCTTTTAGCAGTCCTGAAAACCTTTTATAAATCCAGAGGAGACAGAGCCTTTTCAGCTCTGGCTCCCAACTGTGGAATGAGCTGCCGCTGGAGGTCAGGCAGGCCCCATCACTTTCTGTTTTTAAAACTTGTTTAAAAACACTTTTTTTTCATTGGCTTTTAACCCAGAGTGAGTTAGCATCTCTGTCTTAATGTTGTATTATTTTACTTGTGATGTTCTGATTATTTTATATATATATATATATATATATATTTAGTTGTTTTTATTGTGGGCAGCATGGTGGCACAACTGGTAGAGCTGCTGCCTCTCAGCAAGCAGGTCCCTGGTTCTAATCCCGGTCCGGGGGCCTTTCTGGGTGGAGTTTGCATGTTCTCTCTGTGCATGCGTGGGTTTTCTCCGGGTACTCCAGTTTCCTCCCACAGACCAAAAACATGCATGTTAGGCTGATTGGTAACTCTAAATTGTCCCTAGGTGTGAGTGAGAGAGTGAATGGTTGTTTGTCTCGTTTGTCTCTATGTGTCCCTGTGATGGACTGGAGACTCGTCCAGGGTGTACCCCGCCCCTCGCACAGTGATTGCTGGACAGGGGCACCAGTGACCCCCGTGACCCAAAATGGAATTAACGGGTAAAGAAAATGGATGGATGGATGGATGGATGGTATTTCAATGTTGATGGGAAAATACAGAGCCCATTCTGTGATAAATTCAAGGAATGGAGACATTAAACTACCTCACTCTAAACCCAGATTATTTCTAAAAAGGGATTTGAAACGTTTTTTTGAACAAGCATTCCTTTGGAACTTGTCCCACTTTGATTGGCATCATATTCTATTAACTGATTACATGAACACCTCTTGGAACTATTTTCAGAATAGTTTAATCTATTTTGTGAATAAACATGCTCCTTTTCGCCAGTTCAGAATAAAAGGACGAGACAGCCCATGGTTTACTCCTGCGTTAGCTGACCTTCTGCACAAGAGAGAGCAGCTTTGGGCTGCAGCCAGAAAACCTGGTTCAGACACTGACTGGTTGCAATTTGCAAAAAAAATAAAAAATCAAATCTCTCTCTGACAGCTCTCTTTCATCTAATCTGCCATCACAACTCCTTGTTAACTCTGTACCTATGTGGTAAAAAAGCACGAGATCCTGAACTATTTCAACAGACATGTTGTTGCTTCTAGTTCCTTATTTACCACAGTTACTAATGGAAAATCAGCCACTTTTCATTTAAGCCAAACATCTACAAATCAATTCCCTCCTACAAGTCAATATTCAGTAAATGACACCTTTTCATTTTCACTGTTTTCAGTTAGTGAGGTTAATAAATTGTTAAAAGGTCTAGAATCTTTAAAAAAAAATCTGCTGGCTCTGATGACACTTCTGCCTTATTTGTTAAGGCTGGCCGCTCATATCATTGCAGAACCAGTGTCCCACATCTTTAACCGGTCCATAAGCCAAAACTCTGTTACGGACGCTTGGAAAACAGCCTTTGTTCTAATTTTACTGAAGGGAGGTGACCCCACCTCACTGAACAACAATCGACCAATCTCTAAACTCTGCATTTTAGCCAAAGTTCTAGAAAAACTGATAAACTCTCAAATCAAAAATTACCTGGACTCATTTAACATCTTACCTCCACATCAATCTGGTTTCAGGAAACAACACAGCACAACCACTGCTTCACTGAAGGTTTTTAATGACGTTGTTGAAGCACTGGATGCTAAGAATTTTTGTGCTGCACTTTTCTTAGACCTGTCTAAAGCTTTTGATACTGTGGATCATGACATATTGTGTCATAAGCTCTCAGAAATTGGTTTTCTCAGATCATACCAATGGTTTGGTTCTCTAACTCTCTCTCAGCTCTGAGACAATGTGTTCAACATAATGCTACTTCTTCCAGTTATTTAATGGTTAACAATGGTGTACCACAAGGCTCAGTCTTAGGACCCACCCTCTTCACAATCTACATAACTAATGTAGGTCCCAGTGGGACCTACAGGTCCTTCTCAAAAAATTAGCATATTGTGATAAAGGTCATTATTTTCCATAATGTAATGATAAAAATGAAACTTTCATATATTTCAAATTCATTGCACACCAACTGAAATATTTCAGGTCTTTAATTGTTTTAATACTGATGATTATGGCATACAGCTCATGAAAACCCAAAATGCCTGTCTCAAAAAAATTAGCATATCATGAAAAGGTTCTCTAAACAAGCTATTAACCTAACCATCTGAATCAACGACGTAACTCTAAACACCTGCAAAAGATTCCTGAGGCTTTTAAAAACTCCCAGCCTTGTTCATTACTCAAAACC
>NC_056502.1:48799938-48805731 GCF_014905685.2 Nematolebias whitei
TAAGGCCGCTATCGAAGCATCCTGGGCCTCCATAACACCTCAGCAGGGCCACAGGCTGATTGCCTCCATGCCACGCCGCATTGAAGCAGTCATTCATGCAAAAGGATTCCTGACCAAGTATTGAGTGCATAACTGAACATGATTATTTGAAGGTTGGCATTTTTTGTATTAAAAACACTTGTCTTTCATTGGTGGGATGAAATATGCTAATTTTTTGGGACAGGCATTTTGGGTTTTCATGAGCTGTATGCCATAATCATCAGTATTAAAACAATTAAAGACCTGAAATATTTCAGTTGGTGTGAAATGAATCTGAAATATATGAAAGTTTAATTTTTATAATTAAATTATGGAAAATAATTACCTTTATCACAATATGCTAATTTTTTTAGAAGGACCTGTACATTAGGGAGTGTACATTAGTTATGTAGATTGTGAAGAGGGTGGGTCCTAAGACTGAGCCTTGTGGTACACCATTGTTAACCATTAAATAACTGGAAGAAGTACCATTATGTTGAACACATTGTCTCAGAGCTGAGAGATAGTTAGAGAACCAAACCATTGGTATGATCTGAGAAAACCAATTTCTGAGAGCTTATGACTCCCCCACGGGGGAGTGGTGGCACAGAGGTTAGAGAGGTGGGCCTGTGATCCGAAGATCGCTGGTTCACGCCCCGGCCCCGACAACATCAAAATTGTGGGTGGGGTAGGTGAAACACCCACACTTGCCCCCACCCTCATTCGCCCCACTCTGGGCCCATGAGCAAGGCCCTTAACCCCCACCATTTGCTCCCTAAAACAGGTCTCTCTTGAAAATGAGTTCTCGTGGCTCAATGAGACTACCTGTATAAATAAAGGCTAAATGAAAAAAAGGTCAGATCATCTCTGATGCATCCTTACATTTCTATGCTGACAATACAGTTGTTTATTGTCGAGCTAAAACAGTTGCTAAGGTTTTCCAGAGTTTGCAATTAACTTTTTAACATCATCCAGTCAAATTTGTTCCATCTCAAACTTGTCCTAAATGACAAAAAAACAAAAACAAAGGGATGTTGTTTTCAAACAGTAAGTTGGTTCCAGCAGTTCTTCCTTCGGCTGTATGCTCGAATGGTGCTCCTATTGAGTTTGTCGATTCCTACAAATATTTGGGTATCTTGGTCGATTTGCATCGCTCTTTTAAGCTCCACGTAGAAAATTTGGTAAAGAAACTGAAAGTTAAACTGGGTTTCTTTTGCAGAAATAGATCCTGTCTAACTGAACTCTAGGAAACACCTTGTAACTGTGACTTTCCTTCCCTCCATTGACTTCGGTGATATTATTTACATTCATAGGCGTTGCAACCATTATATGTGAAGGGGACATGTCCCCCCCCACATTCAAAAAATGTTCATTTGGACCCCCCCACTTTTACTATGAAACATTAGTTCAGTCGGCGCAGTTTCTCTTTCTTCGTGAACAAATTCATTCCACTTGATTGATAGGAGAATGCTCAAGTCACTAAAACTCCACTCCAGGTTTTCCTGGTTACCTCCAACTTTACACACAGCACCTGCAGTGTTTCTGTGCGTCTCCTCCTGCCTCGGCAGAAAACGCGCACAGGTGGAGGAGATGGTGACACCTCTGTGTTACTCGCTCGCCAGTTTAGTGAGCTTTAGTGCGGGCAGTTGTTGACCGGGGGTGTTGATCATAAACATATATACATGGTTAGGAGGATGTTTGACAGGAGCGCTACATAGCATCTTAGCTTAGCAGTAACTGTGACGCTGTAAGACGCTGCAGGTGTAAGAGATGCTGTGTGTTCAGTTGCATTAAGGTGGAAATGTCTTTAAAACCCCACACCTTATTGTCCTCAAGCTTCGTGAGAAACATCGTTTAGATGAGTAGTGTTGAACACAAGTAAAAAAAAGTCGTGATGTTTTTTATTTTTCTATAAACACAAAATATGCCAACCTGACACTCTGTTAAAGTGTATTAAAGTTAAAATGTCTTTAAAACCCACAACTGAATTTACACAAACTTGGTGAGAAATATGCTTTAAATGTGTGGAATTAAAGGAAATCTAGGTGAAATGTTGCTTTTTTGTACACTAGTGTACAATTTTTTACGCGTGCACACACACGCGCACGCACACACACACACACATCATTGTGTCCCCCCACATTACGGATGCTTCTGACGCCCTTGTTTACATTAACGCTCCTACAAGAACCCTGCAGATGTCGAACACTGTGTCTATCACGGTGCGCTAAGATTCAAAACTGGCGTAACTACCGTACCCATCACTGCACCCTGTACTCACTGGTTAACTGGACATCATTAACTTCACGCAGACTATATCACTGGTACATTTTCATCTTTAAATCACTTCTTGGTCTGCTGCCTTCATACATCTCCTCCTACATGTCTCTGCGTGAGTGCAGCTACGGCGTGCGCTCTTAGGACATTATTACCTGCAGTGTTCCCTCAGTGCGGACTGAACTAGACAAAAGGGCCTTCTCCTGCTCCGCTCCTGTTTCCTGGAATATCTAATAAAAAGATCTGAAGCTCTCGACCTTGACCTCTCTAAATGGCTTCAAAAACATCTGTTAAGTTCCTGGAAAAAAACAATGCATACATGTTCCTGTTTTTAGTTTTCTACACCGCTTTATGAGCTAGTTGTTTTTGTTTAATTTTTTAATACCATTTTCTTTCTTTGTTCTTCTCAATTTGTATGCTTTTTATGATTGTCTACTGTTGTCTTTGTTGTCTACTGTTGTCAACACACTTTGTTAAAATCAGATCTCTCTTGTAAATGAGTTCCCGTGGCTCAGTGGAACTAACCTGTATAAATAAAGTTTGAATGAAAATAGTTATTAATCATCCTACCATGGATGATTTTTCAGTGTGTTGGAGGACACCAGAGAACCCAGAGAAAACCCATGAAGCAGCACAGGGAGAACATGCAAACTCTATCCAGAAAGGTTGTTGAAGGCTGAATCTATCAGATAACCTTCTCACTGAGAGACGACAGCTCTACCAACTGCACTACAGTGCCACAAACTTTAAATAATCTTCCTTTTGTATTTTCAACATGACAGCATAACTTAGAGATGTAAAGTTTCATCTGAATGCACTACGAGTCTTCTATAACACAGCTCTTTTTTACACGAGACCAAAATATAGATGCTCACCTATAATGCACAGCAGCACGTCTGGAGAAAAATAAATAAAAATAAAAAAAACACAAATGCCTCATAACTGTGAAGCTTGGTGGTAGAGGGCTAATGATTTGAGCTTGTTTTGCAGCCAGGACTTAGGAACTTTTCAATCATTGAGTTGAAAGTAAACTTCTCAGTAGAATTAAGAATCTAAGTTAAACATGATGCCCTCTGTCTGATAGTTGAAGCTTGGCCCGAACTGAATCATAAAATAGAACTACGGTATATTGAGTAGAAATCCACTGATACCAATTGGCAATTTTAGCCCCTTTTTAGGGGTGCTCAGAATAAACTGTATTACATCTTCCTATTACATCCTGGTGAGAGTGTGGATGGTTGTTTGTCTTTATGTGGCCCTGTGATAGACTTGCAGTGTGTTCAGCCTCTCGCACAGACTGCTGGATATGGGCACCAGTGACCCCCATGACCCGGAAAGGAAGAAGCGTGCAAATATAATGTATAGATGAAGGTTGCCGGATCTGATCAATCCCGGTCCAGGGGCCTTTCTGGGTGGAGTTTGTATGTTCTCTCCGTGCATGCATGGGTTTTCTCCAGGTACTTCAGTTTCCTCCCACCGACCAAAAACATGCATGTTAGACTGACTGGTAACTCTAAATTGTCCCTAGGTGAGAGTGAGATACAGAATGGTTGTATTATTTGTCTCTGTGTGTCCCTGTGATGGACTGGAGACCTGTCCAGGGTGTACGCACAGTGACTGCTGGATATGGTAAATGGTAAATGAACTGTACTTATATAGCGCCTTTCTATCTTGTTGAGATACTCAAAGCTCTTTACACTACACTCTGTGCCTCATTTATCCATTCATACAGCTCTCTACTAGATCTCTACAAAGCTAATTGAACAAATCATTCTAAAGAGACTAATCAGTGCTTTAACACATTCATACACCGATGGGACACACATCAGTGGCTATGAGGGGTTCAGTGTCTTGCCCAGGGACACTTCGGCATACCATACCATACCATACCATGCCACTTTATTTATAAAGCACTTAAAACAGCTACAAAGCCAACCAAAGTGCTGTACAGACAAAACAACAGGTAACACACAAAACAAAATACAAAATGAGGTAAATCAGAATATAGACAAAAAACGATGCAGATAATGACGACAAACCAGTGTGGAGCATACAGGTTCAAAACACAGATCATCTGGTGTTGAAAGCTATTGAATAGTAGTGAGTTTTTAAACGGGACTTGAAAACCGAGAAGGAGGGGGCCTGTCTGACAAGCAGAGGTAACTCGTTCCAGAGTCTTGGTCCTTCTACAGAGAAGGCCCTGTCACCTCTGCGCTTAAGACGAGTTCCTGGAACTGTGAGGAGCAACTGGTCCGCTGACCTCAGGGAGCGTGGTGGGACATACGGTTGTAGCAAATCAGAGAGATGGGGGGGGGGGGGGGGGGGGGGACACTGTTCAGTGATTTGTAGACATACATGAGTATTTTGAACTGGATTCGAAAGTGAACCGGTAACCAGTGCAGTGAGGCCAAAACTGGTGTAATGTGCTCTCTTTTGCCTGTACTGGTTAAAAATCGGGCTGCTGCATTCTGGACCAGTTGTAGTCGTGCAATGGAGGTCTGACTGATACCAAACAGGAGTGAATTGCAGTAATCAAGCCTAGATGTAATGAATGCATGTATTACTGTTTCCAGGTTATTTTTGGACAATATGGGCTTGTGACTGCTGGTGGATTCAAACCCCCAACTCTTGCGTTGGAGGACGACTGCTCTAACCACTCAGCCACAGCCGCTCCACCACTCAGCCACAGCCGCCCCGATATGAATGAAAATAGTTATTAATCATCCTACCATGGATTATTTTTCAGTGTGTTGGAGGACACCAGAGAACCCAGAGAAAATGGACACCAGTGACTCCTGTGACCCGAAAAGGAAGAAGTGGGTAAAGATAATGGATGGATGGATGGATGGATGGATGGACGAACGGACGAACGCATGGATGGACGAATGGATGGATGAATGGATGGGTGGATAGACGGACGGACAAACGGGTGGGCAGGCGGACAGACAGATACAGTAGATACTCAAAAGTTTTTTTAATTAATTTTTGGCATTCTAAGCCCAACAGATTTAGAAAAATCATCTGTGTTAATTTATTTTTTTCTTGCATCATAAATTGTTAGCAAAACTTACTATCTGGTGAACAATGTGTGTAGAGATGAATCCACCATGGTTTACTGCTAGCAATGATGCAGATGAGCAATATGACTGCAGCTGCTAACAGGCTACAGACCACACACAGTTCAACAGCTGAAATGATTAAACATAGCCGCACACTGTGGGGCAGCCATGTTGATTCAACCACCAAAGACTTATTTCTCTGCTGTTTGCTCTTTTATTTGATGACCTGAACCTTACGTCTGGTCTGAGACTGGGGTCAGTGTAAAAGGGCTAAATATTTCCTCATTATCCCCCATCCTCAGGCCAGACGAACCTGAAGGACTAATACACAATCAGTTTCCAATATGTTTCCAATATCAGAGTCAGAGTCAGAGTCAGAGTTTCTTTATTGTCATTCGCACCTCATGTGGTACATGTGGTGGAGCGAAATTATGTACAC
>NC_056502.1:48805831-48808800 GCF_014905685.2 Nematolebias whitei
CTGTGCGTAAGGGTCAAGGCCGTAAAACTCTACTGGATGCTCGTGATCTCCGGGCCCTTAAACGTCACTGCACCTCAAACAGGAATGCCACTGTCAGGGAAATAACAGAATGGGCTCAGGAATACTTCCAGAAAGCATTGTCAGTGAACACAATCCACCGTGCCATCCGCCGTTGCCAGCTGAAACTCTACAGTGCAAAGAGGAAGCCATTTCTAAGCAAGCTCCACAAGCTCAGACGTTTGCACTGGGCCAGGGGTCATTTAAAATGGAGTGTGGCAAAATGGAAGACTGTTCTGTGGTCAGATGAGTCACGATTTGAAGTTCTTTATGGAACACTGGGACGCCATGTCATCCGGACCAGAGAGGACAAGGATAGCCCAAGTTGTTATCAACGCTCCGTTCAGAAGCCTGCATCACTGATGGTATGGGGTTGCATGAGCGCTTGTGGCATGGGCAGCTTGCATGTCTGGAAAGGCACCATTAATGCAGAGAACTATGTTCAGAGTCAGAGTCAGAGTCAGTCAGAGTCAGAGTTTCTTTATTGTCATTCGCACCTCATGTGGTACATGTGGTGGAGCGAAATTATGTACACAGGGTCCCAGTTACATCCAACAATAAAATGTATAAGAAAAACAGTGATAACATCTAAGATATGAACTAAGAAAAACATCAACTAAATATACACTAAGCACTCATAACATAAAACATTGAACATCACCACAAACATGAACATGAGTCTGTGAGCAGATGTGCACGCATGAACACATCAACATTGAAACAGATCAGCAGCAACATGATATGGTTTTTCACAGTGATTATTCTAGTTAGAGATTCATGAGTCTAACAGCCTCAGGGTAGAAGCTGTTCCTCAGTCTAGTGGTTCTACACTTAATGCTCCTTAACCTCCTTCCTGAGGGGAGTGGGGCAAAAAGTGTGTGTGCTGGGTGGGTGGGGTCCTTCATGATGCAGGTGGCCCTCTTCCTGCATCTGGAGGTGTAGATGTCTGTGATGGTGGGGAGACTGACTCCAACAGATTTCTGTGCAGCCTTCACCACTCTCTGCAAAGCTTTTCTTTCTGCAGCTGTGCAGCCTCCATGCCACACATTGATGCTCGAGCACAGGATGCTCTCCACTGCACACCTGTAGAAGGAGGTGAGGACTGAGCTTCCCAGACCAGCTCGCCTCAGCCGTCTGAGGAAGTAGAGTCTCTGATGAGCTTTCTTGATCAGGCTGGTGGTGTTGTTGCTCCAGCTGAGGTTGTCATTCATGTGTACACCCAAGTACTTGTAGCTGGAGACCACTTCCACCGCAGATCCTCTTATGTTCAGGGGGGTGTAGGTGTTTTTGTTCCTTCTGAAGTCCACAATCATCTCCTTTGTCTTCTTCACATTGATGTGAAGGTTATTCTCTCTGCACCAGCTCTCCAGGTGTTCCACCTCCTGCCTGTAGCTGGACTCATCATTGTTTGTGATGCATCCCACCACCGCTGTATCATCCGCAAACTTTACAATGTGACAGCCTGGATGGGTAGCTGCACAATCATATGTGAGCAGAGTAAACAGGAGGGGGCTCAACACACATCCCTGAGGAGATGTGATACTGTTACAGCTTGTGTTAACGGAAAACTGACACATCATTCTAAAGAAGGATTAAACCAACTGGATTGTAGGGAACTGGTGCCTCTCTGCTGCGATCATCAAGTAAGGTGGTGGTGGAAGGGGAGTGAGACAAACAAACATGCACTTGCACCTAGAGCCAGAATGTCCAAGTTTTTTTTAACTTATTTCCAATTATAACATCTGTTCAGTTGTAATCTTGTGTCTTGATTTTGCCATAAAGGTATCTAGAGAAACATAAGAGTTATAGTGCGACTCTAATAAAGAGAAACCCAATTATGAGACTGTCCATGCCATGTGAAATCATAATTATGATTGTCCAAATAAATTCTCTCCAGTTGTCAATCTTTTGTTTCATTATGAACCCACAACAAGCCAATTTTTAGATGACTAATTTACCAAACCAGCATGTTTTTGGTCTTTGGGAGGAAACCAGAGCATCTGGAGAAAGCCTAAATGTGTACAGGAAGAAAATATATGTAAACTCCCCCCAGAAACAGCTGAGGCTGAAGTCTAACCCAAGACCTTACTAAAGTAACACTGCTTAAAAACTAGGGATAGGGCTGATCTGGTATCGGGCTCCGATACCAGCATACTTTACGTATTAAATTTTTCCGACCCAACCTGCAGAGAGTTCTGATCCATGATGCATGTCTGTGTCTGCTGAAACGTCTCCACATGTGATTCCCTGCCAGCTGCTCTGCACGTTGGCTTCAAACTATGGAATGGAGCTCATGAACAGAGGCGTGTCTCATGAAACCCAGAGTAATAACCCACCTCACATTCAGGAAATCCATTTCATAGTTTGCAGCCAGCTTTTAAACATGAGTAAATACGTAAGGAAACTGGCACCCACAAGCAGCACTGTGGCTAACGGCTTTTCATCGCAACATGTTCGCTGTGTAAAAGTATTTTATACTAGAAACACCACAAAGCAAGACAGCAACGTGCAATGTCTGCAGAGCCGCTGTATCAAGCAGAGGAAGCTCGGTACAGCGGCCCACAGTACAACAAACTTAATCAAGCATTTGAAAAAGCACCACATTAAAGCACACGAGGATTGTTTAGCCAGGCACCGCGGTAAAGTTAGTTTTATGTTAGACGTTCAAGCTCCGTGGCTTCAGCGGTGTGTTCCTCTCGTTCAATCCGGAGCAGGCAGTCTGATTTCAGTCAGCCGCGCTCAGTCTGCACGTCTCAGAGGAGCAGACTGAGCGCGGCTGACTGAAATCAGACTGTCTGCTTCAAGATCTAGTTTACAGGTCCTTCTAAAAAAATTAGCATATTGTGATAAAGGTCATTATTTTCCATAATGTAATGATAAAAATGAAACTTTCATATATTTCAGATTCATTG
>NC_056502.1:48808900-48813231 GCF_014905685.2 Nematolebias whitei
ACACCAACTGAAATATTTCAGGTCTTTAATTGTTTTAATACTGATGATTATGGCATACAGCTCATGAAAACCCAAAATGCCTGTCTAAAAAAATTAGCATATTTCATCCCACCAATGAAAGACAAGTGTTTTTAATACAAAAAACGCCAACCTTCAAATAATCATGTTCAGTTATGCACTCTACTTGGTCGGGAATCCTTTTGCATGAATGACTGCTTCAGTGCGGCGTGGCATGGAGTCAATCAGCCTGTGGCACTGCTGAGGTGTTATGGAGGCCCAGGATGCTTCGATAGCGGCCTTAAGCTCATTCAGAGTGTTGGGTCTTGCGTCTCTCAACTTTCTCTTCACAATATCCCACAGGTTCTCTATGGGGTTCAGGTCAGGAGAGTTGGCAGGCCAATTGAGCACAGTAATACCATGTCAGTAAACCATTTACCAGTGGTTTTGGCACTGTGAGCAGGTGCCAGGTCGTGCTGAAAAATGAAATCTTCATCTCCATAAAGCTTTTCAGCAGATGGAAGCAAGAAGTGCTCCAAAATCTCCTGATAGCTAGCTGCATTGACCCTGCGCTTGATAAAACACAGTGGACCAACACCAGCAGATGACATGGCACCCCAGTGACTGTGGAAACTTGACAATAGACCTCAAGCAATGTGAATTATGTGTCTCCTCTCTTCCTCCAGACTCTGGGACCTTGATTTCCAAAGGAAATGCAAAATTTACTGTAATCAGAGAACATAACTTTGGACCACTCAGCAGCAGTCCTAGGCGAGATGCTTCTGACGCAGTCTCTTGTTCAAGAGTGGCTTGACCTGGGGAATGCAGCACCTGTAGCCCATTTCCTGCACACGCCTGGGCACGGTGGCTCTGGATGTTTCTACTCCAGACTCAGTCCACTGCTTCCGCAGGTCCCCCAAGGTCTGGAATCGGCCCTTCTCCACAATCCTCCTCAGGGTCCGGTCACCTCTTCTCGTTGTGCAGCGTTTTCTGCCACACTTTTCCCTTCCCACAGACTTCCCACTGAGGTGCCTTGATACAGCACTCTGGGAACAGCCTATTCGTTCAGCAATTTCTTTCTGTGACTTAGCCTCTTGCTTGAGGGTGTCAATGATGGCCTTCTGGTCAGCAGTCAGGTCGGCAGTCTTACCCATGATTGCGTTATTGAGTAATAAACAAGGCTGGGAGTTTTTAAAAGCCTCAGGAATCTTTTGCAGGTGTTTAGAGTTACGTCGTTGATTCAGATGGTTAGGTTAATAGCTTGTTTAGAGAAACTTTTCATGATATGCTAATTTTTTGGGACAGGCATTTTGGGTTTTCATGAGCTGTATGACATAATCATCAGTATTAAAACAATTAAAGACCTGAAATATTTCAGTTGGTGTGCAATGAATTTGAATTATATGAAAGTTTCATTTTTATCATTACATTATGGGAAATAATGACCTTTATCACAATATGCTAATTTTTTGAGAAGGACCTGTATAAATAAACTGAGTTGAACAGACAATCATAAAAAAGAATATGAACTGAAAAATAAAATAAAATTATATATGTATAAAAAAAGAAACAAAAACAGCTAAAGCGATGTAAAATACTAAAAACAGGAACAGGTCTGTGTTGGTTTATGCCATGAAGTTAGTAGATGTCTGAAGCCATTTAATCACTTTAATATCCACTTTAAAGCTAGGAATAAAAAAAAAAACGTGTTTTGTGTTAGTAGAATTTAATTCTAACTTTGAAACTTATCCAACATTAATAAAACTTAACTCAAGTTGCCTTTTTGGACATGCATGCATATATTTGTACAAATTGTGCTTGCCTGTAGAGAGGAGATTATTACAGCTTCATATAAAATCAATTAGGATTATGATATTGGAATAGTATATGTATCGGCTGATATCCATATTTAGGTATCGGGATCAGATCGGAAGTTTAAAAAAATATGGATCGTGCAGCCCTATTAAAAACGGCCCAATAAATTAGCATTGAATTAGCTGAAAAAACTAAAATTAGCATTAAAACAGCTCAATAGTAGCTGAAATAGCAGAAACTAGCAAAAAGAAACTAGAAAAGAAGTTAAAATTTGCACAAGGAAGCTGGAAGAAGCTGAAGCAGAACAAAATGTGAAAGGCGCAGTATAAGAGTGTAAACACATCTTGAGATCTGAAGGATGTAAAATGAGCTCAATTTATTTTGTACGAGAAAAAAGTGATAGAAAAGGCTAAATATTTCAAAAAGCTAAAGTTGCACCAATACCAAAAGTCATAGAAAAATTGTCCTGAAAGAGCTGAACGTTTTGATTTATGATTTGTTGAAATAGTTTGAAAACTGCGGGACGAGTATCGCACTGAAAATGTCCGGAAGAAAAATGTATCACAGCAGAGTGAACACTTCATAAACATTCACACAAAAAAACTGACAGGTTTTTAGTGTTAACACTGCTAATGTCTTTAAAATGCAAAGTTCTGCTGCTAAAAGCACTTTCCATCTATGTAAACATTTTTGCAGACCTATCACAGCTTCATCTACACATTCTTCAAGAAACAATGCTGGGGCCTGCAGTAACTGTTCAGAAACAGCTAAAATACCACAACTACACACTGCACTGTTCATTCAGCCTCTTCAGCCACCACCTGAACATGCTTGTCGTCCACAGAAGCTAAAATGTCTAACGTCACAACATGTGAACCCAAAGACACCCGCAGATGTTCACTGTCCATGTCCTGATTGCTCACAGGAAGTTTAAACCCCTCGCCAGTGGTGCTCTCCAAAGTCAGTAGATCGGCTGAAAGAACGTTTTCTGTACATTAAACAGTATATGAACTTTACCACAGAAAAAACGAATTGCTGCATGAGAAAGAAACCTTTTCACTCTCTGATTTTATTAAAAGTGTTGAATGAATGAATGAAAGTGTCATAATCAGGTCAGAATGACATGAAGTCACAGCCTGTGTTGTTGATGTCACAAACCTGAATGAGCTTCTAGCAGGATGTTTTCAGCTGAGTCACATGATCCAACAGACCAGCTGCTGATCCTCATCTGTGAATTTCCCTGACCTGGATTTCCCCGGCGTTATTCTGGTCTATCAAATCCACATGCAGGTCTGAAAGTGTCCCACACAGTCAGATTAACACAAGCACATTTATTGTGTGAATTCTGAAGCATTCACACAATTCATAAATCAAAAGTTCAGCTCTTTCAGGACAATCCTGCTATGACTTTTGGTATATTGGTGCAACTTTAGCTTTTTGAAATATTGAACATTTTCTGCCATTTTTTTCTATGAATTGAGCTCATTTTAATCCTTCAAATCTTTAGATCTGTTTACAACCTTTCACTGCTCCTTTTACATTTTGTTCTGATTCAGCTTCTTTCAGCTTCCTTGTGCAAATTTCAACTTTTTTCAACTACTTTCTGCTAACCTGATGCATGCTCAATAATCCAGGTAGAAAAATCTAAAAAAATTTAATCTGGTCCTCTGGACATTCAAAAAAAACAAAACAAAGCAAATCAACAAAAACATGTAGAAACGTTTCGTCTCTCATCGGAGAGACTTCCTCAGTCTGAGGAGCTGTATTCAGCTCAGTCTCTTAAATAGCACCGTCTCAGAGTGGATCAACCAGTTTTGCTGCTGACAACCAAAACCAGCTGATCACATGCTCAAGAAGGACCATCAGCCTAACAATGCGTCATTAGCACCTGATGGCTGTTTACTATTCACAGAGGGCTGAGTGATACTAGCAATCACAGCATTGTAAGAGGGGGACAATTGAACCCGGAGGCCTCCACCCTTGTTTAACGATGGACGATTTCTTTTCACAAAGATGGCCTCCTTTACTCCTCTCTAAAACCATCGTTCCTCTCTGTCCAGGATGTGAACATCTTCATCCCTGAAAGAGTGACCGCTGGCCTGGAGATGAGTGTAGACCGCGGAGTCCTGGCCTGATGATGTTGATCTTCTGTGCTGGGCCATCCTTTTGGCCAGTGGCTGTTTTGTTTCCCCGATGTAAGACTGATCGCAGCCCTCCTGACACTGAACAGCATACACAACATTACTCTGTTATGAAGCGTCCCCACTAGCTCAGGAGCCAGGCAGAAGGAGAAATCCCACACAAGACAGGCTCTAGAGCAATGTGGATATCCTAACTGGGCCTTCCTGAAAGCAGAGAAGAAACCCAAACAGGACTCCAGTCAGCCAACAGGTGAAAAGGAGGAACCCAGACCCAGACCAGTGGTCATTCCGTATGTTGAGGGAGTATCAGAGAAACTGAGATGTTTATTTTCTAAACATAACGTCCCAGTGGCTTTTAAACCCCAAAATACATTACGG
>NC_056502.1:48813331-48815876 GCF_014905685.2 Nematolebias whitei
ATCAATGCCTATATTCAAAAGAATGGTCAAGGATAAATTGTTGAAACAATATATTTGAAATGAGTTCAAACAGTAATTCTTTGCAATTAAGGAAGTTAATGTGTTGTTTATCTCTTTTTTGTATTCAAAGGAAGTTGTTTGTTTAAATTGTTTATCATAAAATAAGGGGCAGATATGATAAGATTTTTTTCTTCATCTGCCACCTTTCATTTTATAATTTTATTTCTTTTGTTGTCTGTATGTTAATTGTTTTGTGGTTTTTTATTATTATAAAATGAATAAAATAAATATAAAAAAAAAAAAAAAAATACAAAGGCGTGGGCAAAAACATGGTCCACCCACTACGCTTTTGGCAGCGGGTTATAAAGACTTTTCTTTGCGGTTCTGGACGCACCATGGAGTGAACCTGTCTTAGATGAGCCTTCTGGGCCTCTCTTTCAGCCAACCACTCTTCTACTTCTAAGACTTGAACTCTTTGGACATGACCATCAGAAAACAACCATTTATTAATGTGTGAAAACAAATTTATTTCACATGTAGGCACACTACTTTCCAATCAACATTTTACATTTCTCATTTACAAAGTGCAAAAACGTATGTGAAAGTTGCAGATCTAAAAAGAAAAGACTTGATATTTCAGATCAGAAGAAATGAGCAGAAAGTTTAAAACCCATCCATCACAAAACCCTGAGCTCTAACAGACCAACGATGGGCTCAAGAAAGTGAGGTGTGTAAATGACAAGCTGATGGAGGTGAAGGTTTCAGGCTGGTCTGAATGACTGCACACAGAATCACTGTTTATGGTCCGAGTGAGGAGAAGGCAGCTAAAACATGGCAGCAGTTCTGGACCCTCCAGCTTCATTACTCGTTCTCAAACTTGCTGTACGGGTGGTCCGAGTCTCCCATCAGACCTGCACAGGAAGGAAGCAGAGAAACACATGGGCTCAAGTTCTGATGCTATCTGCAGCCTGTCTGATCCAAAACACCCCCATGTAGACAATGTGAAGATGTTTTATCCACTTTAATGTTCAATGCAGAGGACAATTAGAAAGTTCCTGGAGAAACTTCGACAGGGACTGCCACGTGACGGGCGGCCATTTTAATTTATTTATTTTATATACCCTTTATTTATCCAGGTAGTCTCATTGAGCCACGAGAACTCATTTTCAAGAGAGACCTGTTTAGGAGCAGATGGTGGGGGTTAAGGGCCTTGTTCAAGGGCCCAGAGTGGGGCCAATGAGGGTGGAGGGAGGTGTGGGTGTTTCACCTTTTCTACCCACATTTTGATGTTGACGGAAGGTGAACCTGCGACTTTCTGATCACAGGCCCATCTTCTAACCTCTGCGCCACCACTCCCCCATTTTAAATTTCTTAATTTGACAGTATTATGTGTTGGGGTTTGCTCTCAGCTACGAATACACCAAGGCACTATATGCAGTCCATTTACCAAATTTCAGCTGAATATGGCAAAAAAAAAAAAAAATCAATGAGTTATGGTCATTTTTTCTTTTAAGCTATGGTAGCCATCTTGGATTTTTGCTTTGAATTTGGTATATATTAGACATTGCTCTCAGCAACCACCACAACAAATTTTGGCGTAAAATCTCTAAGAATGGCTGATTTATAATTGTTTTCCCTTTTAGTTCAGGCAGCCATCTTGGATTTTTGATTTACAATCAGCCTATTAGGGATTGTTCTCAGCTACAATCACACCAAATTTCAGCTTAATAGCTCTAAAAAATTCAGAGTTGTATCTATTTGAAATTAGCTTTGGCAGCCATCTTGCATTTTTAGATTTGAATTCAAAGTGTGTTGTGCATCACTGTCAGCTACCACCACACCAAATTTCAGCTCAATATCTTTTAAAATAGCTAAGTTATCACTATTTTTTCCCTTTTAGCTAAGGTGGCCATCTTGGATATTTGATTTGCATCAGGAATGTATAACAACTCATTCTCATGTACAACCATACCAAACTTCAGATCAAGATCTCAAAGAATGACTGAGTTATAGTCAATTTTGAGTTTTTTTGAGGTAGCTGTGGCAGCCATATGGAATCAAAATGGCTCCAAAAGTTAATCAGTGTTGTGTTCAGAGACCTCTTAACTCTAGGTAATGTGACCTCGCTGTGTCAGAGGTTGTGAAGAGTTCTGTCAGTGTTTTGCAATGAGAAAAATGGCATCTGTCTGCAAATTACGTCGCCATGGTAACTGGAAACACCAGTAACATTAATAGCACACATGGTGCGAGCCGATAGTTTTGATATAAAACCTGTGGGGGGACACGTTGTGGTTGGGTCAACATTAAAGTTGATAGAAGAGCAAGAGCCTTTTCAGGTGGATAATAATGCATGTATGTATGTATGTATGTATGTATGGATCGGTGGATATATGTACGTACGTACGTATGTATGTATGTATGTATGTATGTATGTATGTATGTATGTATGTATGTATGTCAGAGTCAGTCAGAGTCAGAGTCAGAGTTTCTTTATTGTCATTCGCACCTCATGTGGTACATGTGGTGGAGCGAAATTATGTACACA
>NC_056502.1:48815976-48820959 GCF_014905685.2 Nematolebias whitei
TTGACTAAGTAAAATCAAATTAAGAGTATAACCATGATCCAAATAAAAACACGAACATAAGTTAGATAATATAATTATTCCTAGAAATAAACAACTATTTCAAATCAGTGTTATCACTAAGGTATAATCATGTTAAACAAACAAGTGTTAACGGTTTTAAACGCAGACACAGAAACTAAGATGATTCTGCCTTAAAAACAGAATCACCAGACCTCCAACAGATAGTGAATTAACACCCAGGAGATAGGTAATAATTAATAGTTATTAATTATTACGCATAAACAATTTAGACACGAATCATTTTATATCCCTAAAGTATAATAGCAAGTTAAACTTTAAACAAAAGCCGAACCAAAACTTATCTGAAATATAGACGTAACGTCCTTGAGGGGGCGGGCTACGTCGTAACCATAGCGACAGAAGCTGAACCAATCAGGAAGCTAGCCTTCTCAGACGGGGATAAAAGGCCGGGAATGACGCACGCGCACTGAGCATTTTCAGAGAGGCACGTAGGAGGCGGTTTGTTCTTAATGCTCCATTTATATGCATATATCTTATTAATGTAACTGTTTGTCTCTGAATATCTGTAACCCATGTTGTGTCAAATAAATCTTTTATACGAAGGGCGACGCCTCCGCCGTTTTGAACACGACGTGGTATTCTATCCACAACAATGTCCAGAGGTCCAGATTTAACTTTTTTAGATACTTTCTGCTAATTTCAGCTGTTTTGTGATCCTTTCTGATACCTATAACATTCCTGTGATTCTTCTAAATCCTTTCTGTTAATTTCAGCTTGTTATGCTCCTTTCAGCTGATTTCTGCAAGTTTCAGCCTTTTCTGTTTCAGCTGTTTTGTGCTAAATTTATCTTTTTCAACTAAGTCCACATTTTTGTTAGCTCATTTCAGCTCCTTCCAATTCATACTGGTAGTTTAAACTTCAATCTACCTTTTCAGCTACTTTCAGCTATTTTTTTCTAATTTCAGCTTTTTTTAGCTATATTCCTACTCAATCAATCAATCAATCAAACTTTATTTATAGAGCCCTTTCCAGCAGCCAAGTTAAAAACTAAAACAATTAAAACATAGCAAGATTGTCAAAGACCTACTAGGTATTAAAAGCCTGCCTTAATAAAAAGGTTTTAAGATTAGATTTAAAATGTTCCATATCAGTGATGGAGCGCAAGTCCTGAGGTAGCTGGTTCGAGAGTCTGGGTGCGACAACCGAACAGACCCGGTCACCCCATCGTTTGTAGTTGGATTTTGGGACAGAGAGTAGAAATGTATTAGATGATCTCAGTGTTCTCCTATATTCACGGACAGCTACAAGATTGGTCAAATATAGTGGGGCAAGACCATTGATAGCTTTAAAAGTGAATAATAACATTTTAAATTTAATTCTAAAATCGACTGGAAGCCAGTGGAGAGAAAATAAAACAGGGGCGATGTGCTCATGTCTGGAGGTGTTGGTTAAAAGTCGAGCTGCAGCATTTTGGACCAATTGCAGGCATCTAATGGAGGATTGGGAGATTCCTGCATATAGGGAATTGCAGTAGTCGAGCCTTGAAGTTATAAAACTTATACTTTGTGATTGTTTCTGCTTATATAAACCTAATTCTGCAAACTTGTGTTCTTTATGCTTTCTTCTACTAAGTTAGGCTTATTCTTCCATTTCAGCATGTTTTAAGCTAATTTCAGCTCTTTTTCAACAGGTTTTACAGCAACATTCACACTGCATTTTCACAGGAAATGCAATTTGTCTGGTTATTTTTATTTTCTGATCATTTAAGAAGGTCAGTGAAACATGAAACATGTGCAGCGCTGCTGACAGCTGAAGGACACTCTGATGTTGGCTCTGAGATTCTCTGATGTGGAACATGAAAAGTTTCCAGAATTGTTGGCATCAATGGGGTTCAGGTGCTAAATCTTCATGATACCGCTACAGATGGCACTGTAGTGAAATAAGGGGACAGCTTTGCTGTAGCTTCACTACTAATTAATTATTCTTAAAGCTAGTTCAAGCACGAATAATATTAATTATTTAAATATAACGGATTCTTTTTTTTTCGAGTTAAATTAATGCCATGTGACCGAGATAACTGTGAGGATTGTTTAATCTGTGACATGAGACGCCAATTTTTCTTTGACCCATCAGAATAAATGCTGTCATTTATTTAACAGAATCAAAATTTAACATCAAAACATGTACACATTGATTTGCTTGATCTGTTTCTGATTAATAAAAACTTGGCACGCTTCTTTACTAACAAGACAACAGAACATTACTGATGGAGGCATCTAGATTACTGGCAAAATAGAAGTTTGAGGGAAAGAATAGATAAGTTCAAAAGGAAAATGGATGAAGGAAGATGTATGTTTTGTTGACCATAATTAGCACGCTTCTTTCAACACCAGCTCAAATCCCCGGTCCACTTAGTGCGTAGCAACTTGTGACGTCTCTTTACCTTTGCAGATGATGGATCAGCTCCGGCCTAGATGTCCCTATGCACGCTACCTTTACAGCGTCTCCGGTCAGGGTGGCTGGTGATCGTCAGAAGTCGGGTGGTTTACTCCGTTCAACAGAACAAGCTTCCTTCGAAGTTGTAGGGCGTTACGCCCGGGTGAGTTCACAGCGAGGCGCTGTGACTCCAGCTGGGATGGACGGACCCTCGTCTCACGGTCAAATCCATCAGCTATTGATTAAATCTGAAAGTTCCTTAGGAACTCTCAAGAAGACTCCAGTCAGAGACTCCACTCAGAAGCGGAAGACTCCATAGTCCCAAGAAAGACTCAACTGCAGGAAGACCGCCAGAAGACTCAGTCCGAAGTTCCACTCAGAAGTGGAAGACTCCGCTGAAAGACTCTAGGAAGACCCTAGGAAGACTCTAGGAAGACTCCGGTCAAAGACTCTATAGTTCCAGGAAGTGTTGACTTTTTAAAGAGTCCTCACTTCCGGTCACTTGGTACTTCCTGATTGGTTGAAACAACCAGCAGGGGGGGTGTTTCAGTGATGTCAGAGGGTTATAAAAAGTCAAGAGAGGCTGCAGGAATGTTTACGAACGGTTAGTACAGACAGAGGAATGTTATGGCGAAGTGAGACAAACGCAGATGCTAGCTTCTTCTTTAGTGTCTGCTAGATTTAAAAACAAGACACTTCGTTCTAATAACTTGCTTTCTGATTTTTGACCGACATCACTACTCCTCATTCAGACAGAAGATCAAAATGCACAATTACTTTGTAAATAGACATTTAAAATGATTTCTAAGTCTAATGAGGTTTAAAAATCATTAATACTGTTACACAGTTGATTTAAATGAGTGGTTCACTTCAACATTTAGAAATGGTATGAACTAAACACACTTTGATTATTAAGATATTCTAAAATAGCAATGATAATGAAAAAAGAAGAGTGTTCTTTCAATTGATTAATTCAGGATACAATTAAATAGTCTCTTGATGAGATAATTTGTATTTCTGGATTCAAATCAATGAAATAACAATTCCTGTCCCATGAAGGTCTTCAGAAACAGGTTGTGGTCGGAGGCGTAGTTCACTACAGCACGTACAATCAAAACATAAAAGTTACATATTTTTTGTTTGTTGAGATTTATAATAAAAAATAAAAATTAAAACTAAAGCCCCTCTTTAGAATGTTAGTTTTTATATATCAGTTCAGCAGCACAGAACATAACACAAAATGTTAAAACTCATGAGAATTTTATTAGAAAAATTGTTGGATTATTTTTCTTTACCTTTTTTTTTTTACCAGGAAAGAAATCCATTGAGAATATTAATTGTGGGCAGCATGGTGGCGCAACTGGCAGAGCTGCTACCTCTCAGCGAGGTTTTCTCTGGGTACTCCGGTTTTCACCCACAGACCAAAAACATGCATGTTAGACTGACTGGTAACTCTAAATTGTCACAAGGTGTGAGTGAGAGAATGAATGGTTGTTTGTCTCGTTTGTCTCTATGTGTCCCTGTGATGGACTGGAGACATGTCCAGGTACCCCTGTGATGGACTGGAGACCTGTCCAGGGTGTCCCTGTAATGGACTGGAGACCTGTCATGGGTGTACCTCACCTTTCGCACAGTGATTCCTGGACATGGGCACCAGTGACCTTCATGACCCAAAATGGAAGAAGCGGGTAAAAGATAATGGATGTATGGATGGATTATGAATCACTTTTACAAGGATGTCCTGGGATGGTTATATATGTTATAAACATTTTATGTTATATATTAATGTTTGGGAGGAACGGCCCCCCTGATCTGAACCCGAGTGGTGTTCTGTTGTTGGACTTCTGTGCTCGTCATGGATTGCCCATAACAAACACCATGTTCAAGCATAAGGGTGTCTATGTGCTCTTGGCACCAGGACACCTTAGGCCACAGTTGGATGATCGACTTTGTCGTCGTTTTATCTGATTTGTGGCCACATGTCTTGGACCCTCGGGTGAAGAGGGGGCAGAGCTGTCCACTAATAACTACCTGGTGGTGAGTTGGCTCCGATAGTGGGGGAGGATGCCGGTCAGACCTGGCAGGCCCAAACGTATTGTGCTGAGAACGTCTGGCAAAGTCTCCTGTGAGACAGAGCTTTAACTCCCACCGCCGGGAGAACTTCGAACATGTTCCGGGGGAGGTAGGGGACATTGAGTCCGAGTGGGCCATGTTCCGTGCCTCTATTGTCTCCGGCCTACCGGAGCTGCGGCCGCAAGGTTGTCAGTGCCTGTCACGGCGGCAACCCTCAAACCCGGTGGTGGACACCGGCGGTGAGGGATGCTGTCAGGCTGAAGAAGGAGTCCTTTCGGGCCTTTTTGGCCTGTGGGACCCCGGAAGCAGCTGATGGGTACCTGCAGTCCAAGCGACATGTGACTCGGGTGGTCACTGAGGCAAAAACTCAGGCATGGGAGGGTTTCGGAGAGGCCATGGAGAATGACTTCCACAGGGCTTTGAGGCAATTCTGGTCCAACATCCAGCATCTCG
>NC_056502.1:48821059-48833426 GCF_014905685.2 Nematolebias whitei
GGGGGGGGGGATATACCACCAACACTGCTTATAGTGGGGGTGGTGTGCTGCTGACCTCAACTCAGGATGTCGTGGGTCGGTGGGCAGAATACTTTGAAGACCTCCTCAATCCCACCGGCATGTCTTTCACTGAGGAAGCGGAGCCTGGGGACTCTGGGTCAGGCCCTCCAATCTCTGGTGCTGAGGTCACCGAAGTGGTTAAAAAGCTCCTCGGTGGCAGGGCCCCAGGGGTGGATGAGATTCGCCCGGAGTTCCTTAAGGCTCTGGATGTTGTAGAGTTGTGTTGGCTTACACGACTCTGCAATATTGCGTGGACATCGGGGGAAGTTCTCGTGGATTGGCAGACCGGGGTGGTGGTCCCCCTATTCAAAAAGGGGGAACGTAGAGTGTGTTCCAACTACAGGGGGATCACGCTATTAAGCCTCCCTGGTAAGGTCTATTCGGGGGTTCTGGAGAGGAGGGTCAGTCGAATAGTCGAACCTCGGATTCAGGAGGAGCAGTGCGGTTTTCGTCCTGATCATAGAAAACTGGACCAGCTCTACACTCTCAGCAGGGTCCTGGAGGGTGCGTGGGAGTTTGCCAAACTGGTCTACATGTGCTTTGTGGACTTGGAGAAGGCGTTCGATCGCGTTCCTCGAGGAACCCTGTGGGGGGTACTCTGGGAGTATGGGGTACCAGACCCTTTGATACGGGCTGTTAGGTCCCTGTATGACTGGTGTCAGAGCCTGGTCCGCATTGCCGGCAGTAAGTCGGACTCATTCCCGATGAGAGTTGGACTCCGCCAAGGTTGCCCTTTGTCACCGATTCTGTTCATAACTTTTATGGACAGAATTTCTAGGTGCAGCCAAGGTGTTGAGGGGATCCGTTTTGGTGGCCTTAGGATTGCGTCTCTGCTTTTTGCAGATGATGTGGTCCTGTTGGCTTCATCAGATCGTGATCTACAGCTTTCACTGGAGCGGTTTGCAGCCGAGTGTAACACAGCCAGGATGAAGATCAGTTCCTCCAAATCTGAGGCCATGGTCTTGAGCCGGAAAAGGGTAGAGTGCCCTCTCCGGGTCAGGGAGGAGGTCCTGCCCCAAGTGGAGGAGTTCAAGTATCTTGGGGTCTTGTTCACAAATGAGGGAAAAATGGAGCGTGAGATCGATAGGCGGATAGGTGCAGCGTCTGCAGTGAAGCGGGCGCTGTACAGGTCTGTCGTGGTGAAGAGAGAGCTGAGTCAAAAGGCGAAGCTCTCAATTTACCGATCGATCTACGTTCCTACCCTCATCTATGGTCATGAGCTTTGGGTTGTGACCAAAAGAACGAGATCTCGGATACAAGCGGCCGAAATGAATTTTCTCCGCAGGGTGTCTGGACTCTCCCTTAGAGATAGGGTGAGAAGCCCGATCATCCGGGAGGATGGATGGACGGATGGATGGATGAATGGATGGATGGATGGAGGGATGGATGGATATTAATGTTTATTTGTGTCATCATAATACATTTTAAAGAAAAACATTTTATTTATAAAATAACTTTTATGAAGAAATGTTAGACAGTACCAATCAGCTCCTGCCTGAAATTAAACCTTCTTCCCTAAAGCTAAGTAGTAATTTGGGATTTTAATTATTTTGTAACCCTCTAAGATGACAAACTTCCACAGTTCTGATGTATGAAATACAGTGAACCCTCGATATAATGCGGTTCACCTTTCACGGTCTCGCTGCTTCACGGATTTGCATCGTGCATTGTGTTCTGCATTCTGATTGGCTTAACAGTCTCTCCAGTACAATAGTTATTTGTAAAAAACATTTATACAGTACTTTTATTTGTTAAACAAATGCTTGGGCCTGTAAAAAGGTTTTGTTCTTTGGTTTGAATATATTATGGAGAATTTCATTGTATAATAATTGTAAAAAAAAAGGTTACTACTTCACGGATTTCGCCTATCACGGGTTCTTTTTGGAACGTAACCCCCGTGAAAAACGAGCTTTCACTGTACAAAGAAAGTCTAAAGATAACCAAAAGAAATGTTAAAGTTGTTTGAAATGGCTCATTACAATTACCATGGTAACTACACACCTGCATGGTTACTAAGGTAACTACACACCTGCATGGTTGACATGGTAACTACTGGTACACACCTACATGGTTACCATGGTAACTACACACCTGCATGGTTGCCATGGTACCTATTGGTACACACCTGCATGGTTACCATGGTAACTATGCATCTGCATGGTTAACATGGTAACTAACTACACACCTGCATATATACTATGGTAACTACGCACCTGCATCTGTACCTGCCTGACAACACTGATTAGGAAGTTGGAGTAAGAAATGTTTTCAAAAGCGTAGATAGGTTATATAGATATAGATATAAAGTAGTTAAAGATATACAAATTTTCAAAACAGTAACATCATCAAACTTTAATTTCATCTGCTTTTGTTATCTTCAAATAATCTCCAAAAAGCATCAAACCCAACCTGTGTTTGTGTAAAAACCTTTCTATCAGACAGGGAACGTCAACTTTGTGAGTGATTTAAACCTGAAATAATGGTTTTACTGTGAAGAATGTCTGAGCTAGTGTTCCTGTCAGAGCTGGGTTTCTCACTCATTTCAGGAAAATCTTATTGTTGTCTATATATAGTTTTATTCATTTCATTTTATTTTTTATTTATTTGTTACAAATTTTATTTATGTTCTATGACGGGGGAACGGTGGCTCAGTTCAACTCCACGGGCTGACAACAAAAAAATATGAGTGGTAAAGTTGAAGCACCCACACCTGCCTCCACCCTCATTTGCCCCACTCTGGCCCTTGAGCAAGGCCCTTAACACCCACCATCTGCTCCCCTGGACGCCCTAGATAGCAGCTCTGTGCTCCACACAGACGGCTGTGGTAGCTCGGTGGTCTGTGGTTGTGCCTGGTAGGACATCCAGAGTAAAAATAATTGCAGAGTCTTCGTGTGAGTTAGTTCACTGTGGAGACTCCTGAAGAAGGAGCAGCAAAAAGAATAAAAAATAAATAAATCTGTCGTACTTCCAACAAAATTCAGAACACATATTTTTCTAATCAAACTCCATGTTTTGGTGTATTTTGGTTGAGCTTCTCCAAAGCTGCGGGAAGTGATGGTTTTCTAAATTTGTGTCAGAAACAGAATAATGAAGCGAGATGAGAACAGCCCGGCCCGCCTCAGTCCAGTGTTTGAACGCTCGGAGCTGAATCGGACCTCATGCTGCCTGCAGCCGATGACTGGCTGAATAACCTGGACAGGGGAACAAGGTTTCAGAACCATCTCGGCTGAGTTTTGATGTGTGAAGTGATGCAGGGTGAGGGAGGTGTGTGTATTTCAGCTTGTTGTTGTTGACCTTGAGTCGATGCCTGCCCCCTCCCACCTCCACTACCTTGTTACAAACAGCCCAGAGCCTGCACCTACCTGTCTGAGGAAAGATCCCATCGACCGACAAGGACAAAGGTGAATAATGCTGGAGAAGCACCATAGCATGACGAAGAGCACAGTGACCTAGTGAGGATGAAGAGCCCAGCTGCTGCTTCCATCCATCCATCCATCCATCCATCCATCCATCCATCCATCCATCCATTATCTTCCACTTATTCCGAAGTTCGGTCGCGGGGGCAGCAGCTTGAGCAGGGAGGTCCAGACATCTCTCTCCACAGCCTCTTCCAGCTCTTCTAGGAGGACTCCAAGGTGTTTCCAGGACACACTGAGAGACGTAGTCTCTCCAGTGTGTCCTGGGTCTTCCCCGGGGTCTCCTTCCAGTTTGGACATGCCTAAAGTCTACGTTCCTACCCTCACCTATGATCATCAGCTCTGGGTAATGACCGAAAGAATGAGATTGCGGATACAGGCGGTTGAAATGAGTTTTCTCCGCAGGGTAGCTGGACTCTCCCTTAGAGATAGGGTGAGAAGTTCAGTTATCAGGAGAGACTCAGAGTAGAACCACTGGTCCTCCACGTCGAGAGGAGCCAGTTGAGGTGGTTCGGGCATCTGGTAAGGATGCCCCGTCTAGCTGTTTATACCCCTCTCTGGGTCGGTTTATATGTGCATGGAAGCATGTGCATGTCAACAAATGTTCACACTCCTGCCTGCCCTAAAGCCCCCTTAAACTCATAGAACATAGACCCCACATCCCCAGTCAGAGCCTACTGCTGCCTGTAGCATCCAGAATAATGACAGCCTCCAATACCCCTTTTGTACTGCCCCTAATAAGCCCCAATTCTGGGCAGCCCGCCACAGAAAGAACCCTTTTGCACCAGCACTTTAGTATTTTTAGCTGATTTGAGGCTGATTCAGGACCTCTTTTCGTCCCTGCTTCTCTGGTGGGACTGAGCGAGCTCAGTCGAGCTGAGTCCGGACAGAAACGTGAATGCAGGACTCTGATTGGTCATGGGGAGGAGTCACTGGATCTCAGAAACTTTTCACTGATCCGCCATTTGCAATTTCTCTGGATGTGAAGCAGCGGCTGGATCTATTTTTAAGATTTATAAAACAATAATGACAACGCTGTGTTTAATGCTGAAGTCCAGGCGTTTTTTGTGTTTGGTGACCGAATATAAAATTCGAGTGAGCGGAGTCACCGCAGAGGATCATACGAGCTGCCGAGACGTTCAAGCCCGTGAGGCCGGAGGCCGGATCCCGAGCCCCGGCCTCGCCTGCTCACAAAGGCTGGATTCAAGCCCTGGCAGGCGGGAAGACCGGGATGGAGGGACGGGGGGTGGAAACCTTTTTTTTTTTCTTTTTTTTTTTTACATTTTATGTATAAAATATAAGTTTTTTTTATCAGTGAAGATTAAAAAATAAATAAACGGTGCCGGCTTTATTGTGAAATTGTGTTTTCCCTTTGACTTTATTAAATAATCTGATAATTAAAGTTAATTCAACTGAAAAATAATAAAAAGACTAAATTATTGAATTTCTCAGGAATATTTCCCTCAAACATGTTTAAAGAAGAGACACAGCCTTTGGTTCAAAATTATTCTAACCCACAGATGTTCAAATCACAAAACAAGAATTACACTTTAAATTAAAGCTTCAAATCAAAGCTAAACTTTAATTCAAAGCTAAAAATAATCTGTATACAAGAAAAAATAATCTGTATACAAGAAACAAAACCACAATGAGCGCAAATACATCAAATGATGAAGAAAAATATAGAATTTTAAATATAGATATCCTGATGCATGCTCAATAATCCAGGTAGAAAAATCTAAAAAAGTTAAATCTGGTCCTCTGGACATTCAAAAACAAACAAACAAAAACAAAAATGTAGAAACGTTTCTTCTTTCATCCGAAAGACTTCTTCAGTCTGAGGAGCTGTATTCAGCTCAGTCTTATATAAATAGCTATGAGCTGAATACAGCACCTCAGACTGAAGAAGTCTTTTGGATGAAAAGAGAAACGTTTCTACATTTTTTGTTTGTTTGTTTTGTTTTTTGAACGTCCAGAGGACCAGATTTAACTTTTTTTAGATTTTAATATAAATGTTTTTGTAGAATCTGGTTCATCAGATTTAATTCAGTTCAGTTTATTTATACAGCGCCAAGTCACAACAGCAGTCGTGTCAGGGCACTGAACATATATAAAATAAGTTAACAGAAACATGCATATATAAAAATAATCATTTAATATTATTTATCTGAGGAGCAGACTGCTTTGAGTAACTCATCTCAGAACTCTCATTAGCAGGACTTGGATTCTGGACACGTCTCCAGAATTGGTCCTAAAGTGCAGGTGCAAATCCAGGCTGAGTAGAGGTGTGCAGGGCTGAGCAGAGTTGGGGCTGATTAGGGGCAGTGCAAAAGGGGCACAAGTCATCCCTCCATCCCTCCGTCATTGTTATGCTGCAGTGTGCTTCACCTCTAAGCCATACGGATCAATAGACGAGCAGAGCAAATCACAGCACGCATCAGTTCAGAAGGGAAGGTCTAACAAGAATAGCCACCCAAAATGATTTCAGAACTGATTTGTGACACAGTTGGTCCTGAGAGGATGGACCTCACAGTGGTGGTCAAACTGTGCCTCGCCCTCCAGAATAAACCGCCGCTTTGTGCTGCCGACAAGCTTCAGAATGCAAATCAGTGATAGGACACATGTCGCTGCAGTGGAATTTAAAGAAGCGCTATAATCCCTATTCATCACTGAGCACACTGCTCCAGGCCTGCAGATTAGCGTTCACATTATACCTGCTAACATCTCAGAGCGTGTGTGGATGGAGAGCTGCTCTGACCTTGGTGTGACTCTGAACTCCACACAGCCTCACAGCTTTTAACACTTTCAAAAGGGATCCTTGACTGTGGGCATCCTGATGAAATAAAACCACACAGCAGCTTTATGACTAGTGACTAATATCATCACTGTCAACCTTTGGCCTGTGGGCTGACGTGACAGTAAGAGCTGCTGAGGAGGATGAACATGTTGGCTGTGAACGATGGCATTCTAACTGAGGCTCAGCTCGGCCAGCAGATGGCATTGAGTCCACTAAATGTAGCTGGAATATGTCTTTAAAGGTATAAAGATATGGAAACAACAAATGGCTTCAAATATTTCAAAACACAAAGAAAGTGGTGAGCAGAGCTTACTACCTGTTGTTTGTCTCAAAAGGTGAACAATATGTTTGGAATTTGACAAAAGCCTTGCTCTTCATTCATACTGTGCACAAAAGCCACTAATTATTCATGTTAAACGTTTTTAAAACTCCTAAGCAATAACTGAGTTTCTGTAACAACCTGAACATCTGGCAGCTTCGCTCACTTTCACGCAACCACTTGTGTTTGTTGCTTGTTGTGGCACTTTGAGAACTTTAGGAGAAACGTGTGTTTTTAAAGGAATTAGTGAGCCCGTGTTGGTGTTGGACAGCGCTGACAGTATTACAGTTGTCAAAGGTTCAGGTTTATCTGTACTATTGTGTGCTTTCTTATTGTGGATTAGGCTGGTGGAAGAATCATCACAGGTGATCAGGAGCTCACTGTGTTATTGAAGTGCTCTGAACAAACTTTACAAAGATCCTCGATGTGCTGAAGGATTTTATCCAATATAGTGGGGTCATTGTACAGTGTGGAGGAGAGCCTAAGAATCACACATATTTAGCTGTTTGACTGGGAACTGTGCTACAACTGACCAGGAGTGCCTCATGTGACATACTTGAGCCCAACATTAACATACATAGTTTTCTGTGAATTGCTAAGGTGCTCTCTGTCAGTTTGCAGAGGGTCTTTGCTCACCAACCATATCAATGCCATTCAGACTACAGATGTTCTGATGAGCTGTGCTTTCTGAATTGCCTCGTCAGCCTTAGAATTGGAGCACTCCCCTCCCTTCGAATGCTCTCTCACGTTGCAGAGCGACGTCACTAGAGTAGCTCAAGCTGTCCTACAAGGCCTCCTGTGCATTTTTGTGCCATATTAAATCTGCTTGTCTTTATTTCAAGTGTACTTCAGTAGATTAAATCATAACCATGGAGGTGGCTGCCACAGTGGATGCACAACTAATCAAAGTGGGCAGAGCAACAAAAGAATGCAACACCAAAAAAGCTGTTTTGCAAACCATGTACGTGATTTTCAAAAACCGGTTCCTCCAAATGCAGCCATGTGGCTCATAGGTTAATCAGATGGAAAAATATCAGGATTCAGTGAGATTAGAACAGATTTGCTTATTTTCTAACAATTTTTCTGCAACTTTGAGTCTCCAATTCTTCCAACAGCCGATAGCACCTAAAAGAACAAACTGTATAAGTCAGTCAGTTTAACGTGTCTAGATGATGTTGTGGCCACACAGTCTTAAGATCTTCTTCACAGACTTTTTTTGTTCCACATTTGGGAGGAAGTAAGGGAAAATTCATGAGGGATGACATTATTCCTGATCCGCCCTGCAGCAGCTCAGAGAACAGAAAGTGATCCAATAACCCATATCTTCAAAAACATGTACTGAATGTTTGTGAGAGCGAAGAAAAAATCCTACAAATCAAATCTTATGTAGAACACAGTCTCACACAGTCGTGGAACTTCTTAGAAGCAGTTCTGTAGTTTGTAGCAGACGTCACTGTGAGCGCATGGACCCTCTAAAGCTACTTTTCATGTTAGCTTTGGATGTTTGATTACCATGCAGACTATTATTCAGGAGCCTGTTTGGTTCAGCTTAATTCATGTTTTGTGAGTGCAATCACTGGAAAAGACTGCACCACAGCCACAGAGGAACATCTATAAGCTCATAAAATCGTGCAGACTCAATGATGAGCAAAGTTATTGTATCACCATCGAGGAATGGGACAGCAGCAATCTCTGCACCAGCTCGAAACAAGAGTCTCACTGTCTTTATACTCCTGAAAACTCATTTTAAACATTGGACATTCATGCAAATTTATAGTTTATGTGTCAGGATAAAGATATCTGGTTCAGGGAAAAACAGAGACACTAAACCAGAGGAGCAGACAAGACGTGTTTTCAGGCAGGACAAAAAACAAAATATGTACAGTATATACCTCTCATTCCATACTGTGACTGCTCTGAGTCAAGACATACATCTAAATCTGTAATCGTTATTTAAGTGGAAACGAGCCTTAAGAGGTGGTAAAGTGTTGAATGACAAAGTGTTTTATGTGAATGTAGATGAGATGGTTGGAGCTCCCCGCAGAAAGCAACACACTCACTGGGGATGAAAGAAATCCTTTTTGCCAACCTGGTTTCTGCCAACAACACTGTCTGCAAGGCTTTCTGAGGTTGTTTTCACACCTGATAGTCCGGTAGACTCTGTTCGGTTCTGGACCAATATTCATGACCTTTTGTTACATTTGAGCTGGTGCGTTTGCATTCACACTGCACTGTGCATTCGAGCCAACCTGTTGAACCAACCTGTTCCCCCGCTCGCCTGTGGGGGCGCTGCACCAAGAACTACTGAAAGAAACGACACGAAAACCTCTGAAGACACTTCTTCTTCTTATGGAAATAAAAACGAAGTGGCATCAAGTTTTAGCAGTTTTAGGAGTTATATTTTGTCATTTTTCAAAAATGGACTTAGCATGAGCAGAAGATGAGACAGAAGACCATGGAGAATATTGTTTTTCCACACAAGGCAGCTGACGGCTCCATATAAGGTCAGAGAAATGCGTGTTTGTTTGTCCTGCGGAGCGGGGCTTGGTCTGTTTACATTCACACTGTACTCGAACCGCGCTGGAGTTCTCTTCTACCGGACCGAGACCTAGGTGTTAGCCCGGGCCAGAGTTCACCTTTTTGTTTCGTGACAGAGTTCGATGGTGCGTTCACACCTCCCTAAACGAACCGGACTTTCTAGGAAAACGAGCTAGAGTTCGATTAAAGCGGACTAAACAGGGCTGGTGTGAATACACCCTGATGCAGACAACGAAAGATTGTCGTTTTATTTTCATGGAAAAAATATTTCAATATATTTAAAGTTCAGCTCATTCAGATGAAAGTTGAATTAATTTATGTTCATAATTTGCATCTGGAAAACTTATTTTCTCAGGGTGACACTCTTCTAAAAGAGATGATTTGTGTTAGTTAACTTATTAATTGTACCCATGGCAATAAAATCTGTTCTCTAATTATGGCAGGTTGTTGTGACATATAGTCAAACCACACTCCCTTCACTAATAACATACAGTATATATTCCCACATATACCCACAATACACACACACACACACATATATATATATATTTATATATATAGACAACAGCATATGATTGTGCAGCGTGGTTACACATGGACCTTTACAGTTACGAGCCCGTCCACTGCGATGACTATCCCACCCATGGAGCAGGGAAAAAATTCACAGTGACAAAGCACCTCCACCTGAGATGACCCGATTAGACGAGAGCCGAATGGAGTTGCACTTGTCCATGGCAAAGTGGCTATAGTTACTGAATCAGACTGTAGAACAAGGTGGTGTCAGAAGAGAATGAATTAAAACATTGAGAATCAGAAGTTGAAAACTGTATCCGTGACGATTTATTTTTCTAGACGTGACTGAACCTTTATAACTCAGAGTGTGTAATGTTCTAAATGTTTCAAATGTTGGATAAAATCATTGATTGATTAGTCTCTATCATCCCTGCAATTTGCAGAAATGAGTAAAGATTCAGACTGGTAATTTTCTGGTGTGTTTGGTATATTTGCATGGTGTAGCGGTTGGGACCACTATCAGTGTTTATGCTTGGTGCTCTGGTTGAAATGAGGTTTGAATGAGGGGACGGCATGTGACGAGACCATCAATCAGGGGCTGATTAGCTGATTTAATAAATGCACCAGCTGCTGAACACCATTTAATCAGCAGTATCAATGAGTGCCTCTGGCTCTGTGGAGAAACCTGCCTGTAACGAACCACCTAACGGTTGGACCAAAATCACCACACAAGAAGTCAAAATTAAATTATATTTATTTTCAAGGTGAACTGTAGCAGATTGGACCGGTTCTGGTACTGGTTCTGGTTTTGGGTTCTGGTTTGGGTTCAGGTTCAGGTTCCGGATCAGGAACGAGTCTATGAGGCAGAGATCAGTTAGTGGTTGTGCAGGAGATAAAGAGCAAGAGTCAGAATGAAGAGGACCACTAACTGTCTCAGATGAGCTTGGGGGTTCTGGAGACTGAAAAGGTCCAAACTGATCCGGATTGCTGCAGGAGAGGCTGAGTCCGGTGAGGGGCTGCAGCCAACCGCAGCGACAGGTGGGTGGTGAGTCCGTTGAGCGAAGAGACGTGGTCACACAAGCCTGGGTCCAAAACCGGAGAGCAGAAGACAGGAGGTACCGGAGGAGAAGACGAGGAGGCGTTGTCGTGCAGGCTATGGTCAAAACCGAAGGCAGAAGACGTGATAATCCAAAGGGTCAAGCGAGAGACGATGTCCAGGTAAGTCGTGGGTCCAGGAGCCGGGAGGTCAAGCCAAGAGGGAAGGACAGGAACCAGGAGCGGGCCAGGAATGAGGAGACAGGTAAACTATGACAAGGGAACACAAAGGCTATGGGGAAACAAGGCAGGGTCATGAGCGCGAGGTATTTACTTCCAGTGAACAATTTTCAACTACCGGGCACCGAAGAGGAGAAAGAGTGCAGCTTTTAAAGGGTGAGAGTGACAGGTGCAGCCAGTTGAGTCTAATCAGCTGTTGCAGTGAAGACAAAACTAAACAACTGTGACATCATCCTCAACCAGCATGCAAAGAAGACAAAGTAAAATGCACGTATATAAATAAACATTGAGCAGACAGAATAAATGAAACTTACAGAAAATATATTTTGCAAACTATAAAGGGTGATCAGGGTGACAGGAAATATAATCTATGGGACGTGATTCGTGACAGATCCCCCCCTCAAGGAACGCCTCCCGGCGTTCCACCAGGTTGTTCGGGGTGCAGGCGATGAAAGTCCTGGATGAGGCTGCGGTCCAGGATGTGACGGGAGGGAACCCAGGACTGCTCCTGCAGTCCATAACCCTTCCAATCAACAAGGTACTGGAGCCCCCGGCCCCTTCGTCTAGAATGGAGGAGTCGGCGAACAGTGTAGGCGGGTGAGCCGTCAATCAGACGGGCGGGGGGGGGGGGGGGGGACGAACGGGGGAGTGGTACTGGGAGGAAATGACCGGTTTAACACAAGAAACATGGAAAGTAGGGTGAACACATAAGGACTTGGGTAATGTCAGATGAACAGACACAGAGTTGATAACCTTGGAAATGGGAAAGGGTCCAATGAATCGGGGGGCGAGTTTGTGAGACGAGATCTTAAGAGGGAGGTCTTTAGTGACCAGCCACACTCTCTGTCCCACGGCATAGTCAGGTTGTGGGGTTCTGTGGAGGTCAGCCTTTCGCCCTGGATGTCGCCCTGGATTTTAAGAGCGCCTTTTTGGCCCTCCTCCAGACTCTCTGGCAGTGGAGGGCCACCAGGTGAGCTGAGGGGACAGAGGCTTCGCGTTCTTGGACCGAGACTGCAGGGGGTTGAAAACCAAAAACAACATAAAAAGGGGACAAACCGGTGGCTGAGGAGGGGACAGAATTAAGGGCATGTTCGACCCAGGGCAGTGATGAGCTCCATTTCTCAGGATCTTTTAGGCATAATAGTCTCAGTTTGCCCTCCACCTCTTGATTAGCCCTCTCCGTCTGGCCATCAGACTCAAGGTGGAAGCCAGAGGAGAGACTAATGGAAATACCCAGAAGGTCACAAAACTCCTTCCAGAAGTGGGAGACAAACTGAGGCCCCCGATTGGAGACAATGTCCAATGGCAGTCCATGGAGCCTAAAAACCTCCCGAGCCATAATGTGGGCTAGGTCCTTGGAGGAGGGTGGCTTTTGCAGAGGAACTACAGTAGGTGAACCATTTTAGAAAAACGGTCAATGATAGTTAAAATGACTGTGAAGTTATTGGA
>NC_056502.1:48838426-48854604 GCF_014905685.2 Nematolebias whitei
GTCTCTGTTCATCTGATCAGATTTGAGGTCAGATCAGGTTCACTACAATGGTTTAGTGGCACAAAACTAAAATCATTGTCCAGAAATATATTTTTGAAAATCACGTTCGGGAGCACTGGCCCAATGAGGATGTATCTGAAAATTCTCGCCTTTCCATTTTATTATTTTTCATTTTGTTTCTCTCCTTTGCTTAATTTATCACATTGAAATGTTTCTCTATCGGCAAGCTGAAAAAGTTACCACCTACTGTGGGTGAGGATCTTAGGTTTGCTAGTTTGATATATAAATATATATATATATATATATATATATATTATTATTAATGGTGTGAAAAAATATTTTGTTACAGAATTTACCATGAAAAGGTTTTGAACATTGTGAGGGAAACTCTTCTTTACTCACTGAAAACTGGGTCTGAAGTAGTTTGTTATGTTGTGTATTAGGACTGACACAACTCCCAGTCATGACTGTCGTGCACTTTTATGGTCTTGTAGTTTTCACACAGTAAACAAAGTAAAAGTCACATTGTTGTCAGTTCACAGAAAGGATTTGGTTTCTGCTGTTGTACTTGGTTTTCTCATCTTTTTCCTACTTGCAGTTCAGTTCACGTTAGCATTATGCACATGCTGCATGCTCTGTGTGGCGGCATGGTGGTGCAGTTGGTAGAGCTGCCACCTCTCAGCGAAAAGGTCGCCAGATCAAATCCTGAACAGGGACCTTTCTGGGTGGAGTTTGCATGTTCTCTCTGTGCTGCGTGGGTTTTCTCCGGGTTTTCCTACCACAGACCAAAAACATGTACGTTAGGCTGATTGGTAACTCTGAATTGTCCCTAGGTGAGAGAGAGAGTGAATGGTTGTTTGTCTCTATGTCAATGTGAATTTTATTTATATAGCACATTTAAAAACAAGGATGTTGGCCAAAGTCCTTCACAAACTAGAAATAATCAATAAAACTAATGAAAGATCAGACATTAAAAACCACAAGAACAAACTAAAACAATAAACTAGCACACCTAAGAGGTTCTGATGGAACTCTAACAGAACTTGAATTAAAGGCCAGAGTAAAAAAGTGAGTTTTATGGTGGAATGTAAAGGACTGTACGGACTCTGCAGAACAAATATCAACGGGTCCAGAGTCTGTGGGCTACCACTGCAAAAACCTGATCTCCTCTGTGTTTTAATTTTGCTCTCAGCTCCACTAAAAGCATCTGACTGGAGGATCTCAGTGCTCTGTTTGGTATGTAAAAGTAAATGGTAAATGGACTGTACTTATATAGCACCTTTCTATCTTATTTCAAGATACTCAAAGCGCTTTACACTACAATCTGTGTCCTCATTTACCTGTTCATACAGCTCTATACTAGATCTCTACAAAAGCTAATTGAACAAATCATTCTAAAGAAACTAATCAGTAATTTATCACATTCATACACTGATGGGACACACATCAGAGGCTATGAGGGATTCAGTGTCTTGCCCAGGGACACTTCGACATGCTGGTGGATTCGAACCCCCAACTCTCGCATTGGAGGACGATTGCTCTAACCACTCAGCCACAGCCTCCCAAAGTACAAAAGATCCATTAAATAACTGGGTGCCAAGCCATTTATTGCTTTAAAAATAAGTAAAATAATATCCTGATGCATGCTCAATAATCCAGGTAGAAAACTCCAAAAAAGTTAAATCTGGTCCTCTGGACATTCAAAGAAATAAAACAAAGTAAAACAACAACAAAAAAATGTAGAAACATTTCGTCTTTCATCCGAGAGACTTCCTCAGTCTGAGGTGCTGTATTCAGCTCAGTCTCTTAAATAGCACCTTCTCAGAGTGGATCAACCAGTTTGCTGCTGACAACCAAAACCAGCTGATCACATGCTCAAGAAGGACCATCAGCCTAACAATGGATCATTAGCACCTGATGGCTGTTTACTGTTCACAGAGGGCTGAGTGATACTAGCAATCACAGCATTGTAAGAGGGGGACAGTTGAACCCGGAGGCCTCCACCCCTGTTTAATGATGGATGATTTCTTTTCACAAAGATGGCCTCCTTTACTCCTCTCTCAAACCATCGTTCCTCTCTATCCAGGATGTGCACATCTTCATCCCTGAAAGAGTGACCGCTGGCCTGGAGATGAGTGTAGACCGCAGAATCCTGGCCTGATGATGTTGATCTTCTGTGCTGGGCCATCCTTTTGGCCAGTGGCTGTTTTGTTTCCCCGAGGTAAGACTGATCACCCTCCTGATACTGAACAGCATACACAACATTACTCTGTTTGTGCCGGGGGACTGGATCTTTGGGATGAACCAATCTTTGCCGTAATGTATTTTGGGGTTTAAAAGCCACTGGGACGTTATGTTTAGAAAATAAACGTCTCAGTTTCTCTGATACGCCCTCAACATATGGAATGGCCCTGGTCTGGGTCTGGGTTCCTCCTTTTCACCTGTTGGCTGACTGGAGTCCTGTTTGGGTTTCTTCTCTGCTTTCAGGAAGGTCCAGTTAGGATATCCACATTCAGAGAAAATGGCACTCTACTAATGTTGAAGAATTTTATTTAACTTGGAAAGATAGTCTGCTAACATATTAAAAAGCTCTCCGTAAAGCTAGAACTTTATATTACTCATCTTTAATAGAGGAGAATAAAAATAACCCTAGGTTTCTGTTTAGTACTATTACTAGACTAATTAAAAGTCCCATTTCTGTTGAACCATGTATCCCTACAACTATAAGTAGTGATGACTTCATGAGATTCTTTATAAATAAAATTATTTCAATTAGAGAGAAAATTCAAACCATCCTTCCTTCTACTATCTCTAGTCCCCTGTCAAATGAGGCAACTTAAAAAAATTCACTAGAGCCTGATTTATGTTTGGACAGTTTTTGTCCTGTTGAGCTCTGAATTGTCAAAAATAATAATCTCATCCAAACCATCCACATGCCTGCTAGATCCCATCCCAACCAAACTGTTTAAAGAGGTATTTCCCCTAATTAATGTCCACATTTTGGATCTACTTAATTTGTCTTTAATGGATGGTTATGTACCACAGCACTTTAAGGTTGCTGTAATTAAACCTTTACTTAAGAAATCTGATCTTGATTCAGAAATCCTGGCCAATTATAGACCTATATCTAATCTAACTTTCATCTAAAAAATTCTAGAGAAAATAGTTGCATGTCAGTTGCGTGAACATCTACAAAGAAATAATCTGTTTGAAGAGTTTCAGTCAGGGTTTAGAGCTCATCATAGCACAGAAACAGCACTAGTAAAAGTAACTAATGATATTCTCATGGCCTCAGACAATGGACTTGTGTCTATACTGGTCCTGTTAGACCTCAGTGCTGCATTTGATACAGTTCATCACAATATTTTACTACAGTGGCTTGAATATGATGTTGGGATTACAGGAACAGACCGAAAATGGTTTAAATCATATCTATCTGATAGATTCCAGTTTGTAAATGCAAATAATAAATCTTCTTCATACACCAAAGTTAGTCATGGAGTTCCTCAGGGCTCAGTGCTTGGGCCAATACTCGTTACTTTATATATGCTTCCATTAGGTAAAGTTATTAAAAAGCATGGGATGAATTTTCATTGTTATGCTGATGACACACAATTATATTTGTCCATTAAACCCAATGGATCCAATAAGCTACTTAGACTACAAGCATGTCTTAAAAACATAATAACCTGCATGACCCTTAATTTTCTTCTTTTGAACACAGACAAGACTGAGGTTTTGGTTTTTGGACCTGAGCACCTTAGGAATGATTTTTTCAGTCTTTCTCCCTCCTTAGATGCATTAATCTGTCCTCCAGCTCTAATGTTAAAAATCTTGGTGTTATTTTTTTATCAGGACATGTCTTTTATCCCCCACATTAAAAACGTTATTAGAACTGCCTTCTTCCACCTGCGTAATATCACTAAAATTAGAAACATCTGATCTAAAAATAATGCAGAAAAACTGGTCCATGCATTTGTCACGTCTAGACTGGACTATTGCAATGGTTTATTATCTGGATGTCCAAATACGTCCTTAAAACGTCTTCAGTTGATCCAAAATGCTGCTGCCAGAGTCTTAACTGGAGTTAGTAGGAGAGATCATATTTCTCCAGTTTTAGCTTCTCTCCATTGGCTCCCTGTCAAATCCAGAATAGAATTCAAAATCCTACTTCTAACCTACAAAGCTCTCAACAACCTGGCTCCATCTTATATTACAGATCTTATTGTTCCATATTTTCCTAACAGAGCGCTTCGCTCTCAGACTGCAGGTTTACTTGTGGTTCCTAGAATTTACAAAAACAGAATGGGAGGCAGATCTTTCAGTTATCAGGCTCCTCTCATGTGGAACCAACTTCCAATCTCTGTCTGTGAGGCTGACACATTGTCCAGTTTTAAAACTAGGCTTAAGACTTTCCTTTTTGCTAAATCCTATAGTTAGGGTCGGCTTGGGTTTCCTGAGCTGTCCCTTAGTTATGCTGCTATAGGCTTAGACTGCTGGAGGACAAACTGACCACAATTTTCACTCTGCTACTGTCTTTACTTACTCTGCTCAACCTGTTTTGTATTTGTAATTATTTTTTCTATCCTTAACGTGATTTTTTGTCTTTCAGGTACACCTGAACCTATACCTGGACCTACCATTCTGTGTTCGTCTGTCTCTCCTTCCTGTCCTCTCAAACCAGCCGGTCAAAGCAGATGGCCACTTGTCCTGAGCCTGGTTCTGCTGGAGGTTTCTTCCTGTTAAAGGGAGTTTTTCTTTCCACTGTTGCCACTGTGCTTGCTCAGGATGGGAGACTGCATTGAAGCCAAGATTCAACTTGTCTGCTGGATTCCTTAGATAGGGAACTTTACTAATTGGCTTTTATGTATGTGAATGTTTCTGTAAAGTGCCCTGAGACAACTTTGCTGTGATTTGGTGCTATATAAATAAACTGAATTGAATAACTTGGCCTTCAAGACCAGCTGGAGGAGCTAAAATTCAGATAAACACAGTTGTTTTGGGGATAGGCAGAACTTAATGACATCTACCTTGAGTCTCTGTTGGTCCAAACGGTTCTAAAATGTCCAAATTACATGACTATATCGAATGGAACGTACCTGAGTAAAATCCCAGAGATCTGATCCATTTTGCCCAAAGCATTTGAGTTTGGGTACTCGAGGCACGAACCAAGCCATCATAAAGGCAAGCAGCGTGATGGGATCCAAATTTGTTGTTGACGACTTCCTTGATTGTTGAGAGACCAAGAACCAGCCGAATCCAAAAAGCAGGAACCAGTTATTGTAAATCCTATTAAATATGTGTCCTTAAAATCCACAAATGGCAGCAGAGAGAGACACATCATCAAGTCTTCAAGTCGATGAGATATCCAGCTGCGTGCATGCCAACAGGGCAAAAATCGGCTCGCCTAAAGCCTGTCTTCTCTTAGAAGAAATGTTATCAATTGTGTTGAGGGACCAAGTGACCAAAACAAGTCCATAATTATTGTTCGGAAGATATGCAAGAGAGGCTCAGAAGCAGTTTCACAGACAGAGCAGCAAAGTGGAGAGGGAGGGAAAGGGAAAAGCATCCGACCTCGTCAAGAGCAAATATACAAATTCATCCTACTTGCTCTGTTACAGTATATTCTACCTTGTTGTTGTTTACTATCTCTCTTTTGGACCTTGTAAATATTATAATTACTTTTTCAGTTTTTGGTACTTTATTTTGTGCCCTTATTGAATGCTTTAGTGTTTCTTGTTTGTTTGTTCTTTGTTTTTTATCAAGTTAAATCGGTTCTTCTTATCCTGAACATTTCATTGTACTGTTAACCTTGTGTTAACCTGCATAATGACAAATAAACATAACTGGAACTTGAACTTGCCAAGCTTTCCCTTAGTAGAAATAATAAAGATATTATTTAAGGAGTTGTACAATTGCAGAATGAATTAAGGTTAATTCAAACTAAAACATGAAGAGCTGATTTCCTTAAATCTCCTGGCTTACTTCCTGTAACAAACATTTTATTGTTGCTTTGAAATTAAAAGGATGTTTCAGCTCAATGTTTCTTTTTCATCAGTCTCAGTGAATAATTCAGTCTTTTCATGTATCTAATTTAGGATCAGAAATGTGACTAGTAACTAGAACCTTGAATCAGCCTCACCAAAGTTTCTAATAATAAAATAATTTTAAAAATCTGTAAAATATGAAACTACTGTAAATCAAAGTTTAAACAATATCAATATGTTAGACTTACGGAAAATGTCTACCAACACAACATGCAGCTGATGTGATTAAATAAAGTTGAATAAATTTACATTTGACTGGCAGAACCACTCAAATGTAAAAGTGTAGGTAAGAGTATTTTAATTCATCTTTACTTGTGATCCAACTGAACATGAACCTGTTTGTGTTAAATCAGTTTAAGCCATTGTCTCAGAATGACCTCATTTTGTCTGAAAGTCACTCCTAAGCCTTGTCCTTTTATTTCTAATCACAGTGGTATTACCATATCGGATCTCTTACAATGACTCTAGGTGACCTCTGACCTTTTTTGGTCACGTTTCAAAGAGCTGAGCTCAGGTTGGACAATCTGGGAACCCTGTATGTGTACAGCAGTTTGAGTGACATGTGAAGGTAATGTTCCTCAGCAAGGTGAGCCGCTCCATGCCACAGGTCACAGTCACCGTTATCAGGAGACTCCAATCAGAACCACAATGAGCTCACGCTGCAGGTGAAACCACCTCCACCACCTCAGCTCCTCTCATCAGAGAGCTTTTATCTTTGTTGATTCACAGACTGATAACTTCTGATGCTTCCTCTCTGGTCTCTTCTTCTCTCTGACTCAATACCTTATTGAATACATGTCACACTTTCCATCCACTACTATGGAGGACATTAAAGCTTGGAGGTCTTCAGAACATCAAGCTAATATAGTGCTTTAATCAGCAGCAATTTCTGTCATTTCAAGGAACACTGCCAAGAAGCTACATCGATTTAAATAAAAGAAACAGTATACAATGATCTAAGATTATTGTTTAGCATATATCTTAAATCCTTGTATACTGTTTTTTATGCTTCATATTTTTGCTTATTTTGGGTGTAACTGGGACCCTGAGTACACAATTTCATTCCACCTCATGTACCGCATGTGATGCGAATGACAATAAAGAACCTTGAACCCTGAATGATTTTTTAAAATCTATCAAAATAAGCAGTTGAACCACAACAAGAAACAAATATGTTGGGGTGGGGGTGGGGGGGAGCACCGATATTGCTATTTTACCATTGATGCATATACAGGTGCTGGTCATAAAATTAGAATATCATGAAAAAGTTTATTTATTTCAGTAATTCCATTAAAAAAGTGAAACTTGTATATTATATTCATTCATTACACACAGACTGATATATTTCAAATGTTTATTTCTTTCAATGTTAAATGACAACTAATGAAAACCCCAAATTCAGTATTGCAGAAAATTAGAATATTGTGAAAAGGTTCAATATTGAAGACACCTGGTGCCACACTCTAATCAGCTAATTAACTCAAAACACGTGCAAAGGCCTTTAAATGGTCTCAGTCTAGTTCTGTAGCTACACAATCATGGGGAAGACTGCTGACTTGACAGTTGTCCAAAAGACGACCATTGACACCTTGCACAAGGAGGGCAAGACACAAAAGCAGTCGGCAGCACAACGGCTCAGTGGTTAGCACTGTTGCCTCACAGCAAGAAGGTCCTGGGTTAAATCCCGGGTTGGACCTAGGGTCTTTCTGCGTGGAGTTTGCATGTTATTCTCGCACTTGTGTGGGTTTTCTCTGGGTATTCCATTTTCCTCCCACAGACCAAAAACTAGGGATGCACCGATCCACTTTTTTTTTTTTCAATTCTGATCCGATACCTAAATCTGTATATCGACCGATACCGATCCAGTTCCGATATCATCATTACTATTGATTTTATTTGAGGCTGTAATAATCTCCTCTCAAGTACACTTTGTACAAATCTATGCATGCATGTCCAAAAAGGCAACTTTAGGTAAGTTTTATTAATGTTGGATAAGTTACCTCTGCTTGTCAGACAGGCCCCCTCCCTCTCGGTTTTTAAATCCCGTTTAAAAACCCACTAATATTCAGTAGCTTTCAACACCAGAGGATCTGTGTTTTGATCCTGTAGCTCCACACTGGTTTCGTTGTCATAGTTATTATCTGCATCGTTTTTATGTCTATATTCTGATTTACTTCCTTTTGTATTTTGCTTTTTGTGTAACCTGTTGTTCTGTCTGTACAGCACTTTGGTTGGCCTTGCCGCTGTTTTAAGTGCTCTATAAATAAAATGGTATGGTATGGTCAGTTTCAAATTTAGAATTAAATTCTGCTAACACAAAACATGTCTTTTATTCCTAGCTTTATATGGGGAGCAATATTATAGGCAGAAATATGGGTGTGCTATGGGGTCTCCAGTTTCTCCTATTGTTGCCAACCTGTACATGGAGGAGGTAGAAAAGAGAGCCTTGACGTCCTTTTCAGGGACACCACCAAGTCATTGGTTCAGGTATGTTGACGACACCTGGGTTAAAATTAAATCTCAGGAAGTCCAACATTTTACTGACCACATCAACTCTGTGGATAAGTACATCAAGTTCACACGAGAAGATAAAAAAATGGCAGGTTGGCTTTCTTGGACTGTGAGGTCTCAGTCTCTGATAGAGGACATTTGCAAACTGAGGTGTACCGCAAACCCACCCACACAGACCAGTGTTTGCAGTTTGACTCCCATCACCCTTTGGAGCACAAGTTAGGAGTCATCAGGACTCTGTATCACAGAGCAGACAGCATCCCCACTAGCTCAGGAGCCAGGCAGAAGGAGAAATCCCACACAAGACAGGCTCTAAAGCAATGTGGATATCCTAACTGGGCCTTCCTAAAAGCAGAGAAGAAACCCAAACAGGACTCCAGTCAGCCAACAGGTGAAAAGGAGGAACCCAGACCCAGACCAGTGGTCATTCCATATGTTGAGGGAGTATCAGAGAAACTGAGACGTTTATTTTCTAAACATAATGTCCCAGTGGCTTTTAAACCCCAAAATACATTACGGCAAAGACTGGTTCATGCCAAAGATCCAGTCCCCCGGCACAGAGTAATATTGTGTAAGCTGTTCAGTGTCAGGAGGGCTGTGATCAGTCTTACATCGGGGAAACAAAACAGCCACTGGCCAAAAGGATGGCCCAGCACAGAAGATCAACATCATCAGGCCAGGACTCTGCGGTCTACACTCATCTCCAGGCCAGCGGTCACTCTTTCAGGGATGAAGATGTGCACATCCTGGATAGAGAGGAACGATGGTTTGAGAGAGGAGTAAAGGAGGCCATCTTTGTGAAAAGAAACCGTCCATCGTTAAACAGGGGTGGAGGCCTACGTGTTCAATTGTCCCCCTCTTACAATGCTGTGATTGCTAGTATCACTCAGCCCTCTGTGAACAGTAAACAGCCATCAGTGTACTAATGATCCATTGTTAGGCTGATGGTCCTTCTTGAGCATGTGATCAGCTGGTTTTGGTTGTCAGCAGCAAAACTGGTTGATCCACTCTGAGAAGGTGCTATTTAAGAGACTGAGCTGAATACAGCACCTCAGACTGAGGAAGTCTCTCGGACGAGAGACGAAACGTTTCTACATTTTTCGTTGTTTTGCTTTATTTTGGGGGTTTTTTTATGTCCAGAGGACCAGATTTAACTTTTTTAGGTGAAGTAGAGTTGCATTCAGGCCCAAAAAATCATATCCGACCCGGCCCTCTGCAGCCATCATTTCTGAACACTACCCAACCCGACGAATTAAAGCCCCCAGTATACTCCCGCGTACGTCCGTTCATGCGTACGTACGCGTGTACTGTACGCAGAGGGTTCAGACTCCAGCGCACACCCTGAGCAGCTGCAGAGCAGCTTCACAGACAAGGGGCGTTTACCTTGGGGACAAATTGAGGTCGCCGATTGGTCATTTGCTGACACGCCTACTGGATTGATTGACAGGTCGAGGGAAAAAAAAAACGAGCGCTGGCAGCCTCAGCCGCTGCGGTGTTCTGTGTTTATATGTTGTTAATAAAAAGATCTAAAAAATTTAAAACAAAAAACAGGGAGCGCTGCCTCTACAGCCCACACATCAGACCAGCCCACTAGGAAATCTCCAGACTCTCCCGCAGCCACGCTGGACCTGAGTTTAATTAGTTTGTGACAAATTCCTTCATTTGTCACCATTTCAGTCATGGCATCAACGGAGGAGGAATAGATCTCTTGCCTCTTGGCAAAAAAAAAACAAAAAGAAAAGGCAAGATCAGGGATGAAGAAGGGGAATTTAATACATTGGTGTCGCATACAAAACAGTCCGTTGCTGGGCAGTTTATTGTGAGACACCGCGTATGCGGTCGTAAAAATTGAGCTTTGCACGGACGTGCCCTGGGGGGTACGCTCGTACCTCTGCGTACATACGTGCGTACCTCTGCGTATGGACATACGCGGGAGTATACTGGGGGCTTAACAGTAATTACAGGTCAGAACCGCACGCATCCACTAACCCAATCAAAAGCCCAACACGACCTGGCCCGGCTATCCAGCACAAAGCCTGGCCCAGCCCGAATTCGGGTCCGGCTGGGCTTTAGGCCCGGGTTAGAAAGGACAACTCTAGCGTGAAGTTGGACGGGTAGCAAAAGGAGAACTACGACAGATTTTCAAGTCTTAGAGTGAGAGGTGGCGCGACATTAATAAAGCAGTAGCTAATCATATCGCTAAAGACACGGTCCTTAGTGGCTAACAAGATGGCTAACTTTAGCTGTCTTGTTCCATAGTTGAGACTGGGACCGTGTCTTTAGAGATATGATATGCTGCTGCTTTATTAATGTTGCACTTCCTCTCTGTTCCTCTCATAAGGCACAACATGGCTATTTTGATCCGTGGTTTGTTTCAGGGAATGAGGCTGAAAACACAGTTGGAGCTGCAGCTTATAACTTGACTTATAGCACTGTTTTAAATGGTGAAAAAGATTCATAGTTCCGACCTTTTGTCTGGACTTGTTTTTGGCATTCTCTACAGAAAACATTTTTCTGCTGCTCATGTGTCAGTTTAAATCCAAACCGTCTCCAAATACCAGCCATTGTTTTTCTTGTTGCTCAGCAGCTAAGCTGCTCTTTGATATCCTCTCTGTGTTTACTTGTTGTGCTAAATGTCTCCCGCCCACCTGGAGAAGCAGAAAGTAGGGGGAGCACGCATGGCTGAGGGGCTCAAGTAGGTATCGCTGCAGGATAATTCGGAAGGCGTATCTGGGGGGCCACATCTGATTGGATGAGGCGTATCTGGGGGATCATATCAGATTGGACTGTAGGAAAATGGGCTTGTCTGGGGGGAGAGGTCACAACTGATTGGACGATAGCAAAATGGGCGTGTCTGGCCGGCCACATCTGATTGGACGATAGAAAAAAAGGCTGAACAATAAAAAGCCGTTTGTGTTAACCACAGACACATTATGTCTAAAAATAAGGCGTTATTGGCAGATTGTGTTAACCACAGACACATTATGTCTATGGCGTTAACCGGTCCGTCATTAGCGGCGTCTCCATAACTTCTTTTTCCGCCTCTCTTAACACAGAACTTCCGTTTACATTTCAAAATAAAAGCAACATAACTGGGTAGTGGGGAGAGCTAAATGTTTGTTTTTAAAATACCTAGCCATAACATTAAAAAAACAAAATCCATTTTAGTTGTTGAAAAATATGAAAATAGTTACAATCGATTCATAAAGAAAGAAAAATATTAATGATACTTAAACTGGCCTTGGGATGTTGCCTTTAACTTCACATTGTCTTGTTCAACCTGCAGTCACTGCAGATGAGTGATTGTCAGTTTCTGTAAGATTTCTGCAACTGGAGCAGGTATTCTGTTTACTGGTTAACTTCTTCAGCTGTCTCACATTTTAAGGGTCAACCCTACTCCATGTTTCAGCTCCTTTCATAGATCAGATCTCATAGAAGAACTTCTAAAGAGCAAATTTTGTTTTTAGCGTTTGTTTTGGGCCATTATCTCATCATAGGACTCATGATCTTTAATTGAGACCAGACTTTTTGGACAAATGGGAGCAGGTTTCGCTTCAGATGCTTCATATTTCATTGTGCCCAGACCACACTCAAGGCAACCTGTGTCAGGTGCAGCCTACAACCCAAGAACAAAAGAGAATCTTCTTGTGTTTGACAGTAAATTTAACGCTGGTTCTTAGAAACCTTCAGTTTAAAAAAAGAGTTGATGTAACTTAACTAAAGAGCAGCAAATACAGCTAGCCAATCAGTGTTTGCCCCCTACAAACACCTATTAAATACAGTCAGCCAATCAGTGTTTGCCCCCTACAAACGCCTATTAAATACAGTCAGCCAATCAGTGTTTGCCCCCTACAAACACCTATTAAATACAGTCAGCCAATCAGTGTTTGCCCCCCTACAAACGCCTATTAAATACAGCTAGCCAATCAGTGTTTGCCCCCTACAAACGCCTATTAAATACAGTCAGCCAATCAGTGTTTGCCCCCCTGCAAACGCCTATTAAATACAGCTATCCAATCAGTGTTTGCCCCCCACAAACACCTATTAAATACAGTCAGCCAATCAGTGTTTGCCCCCCTACAAACGCCTATTAAATACAGCTAGCCGATCAGTGTTTGCCCCCTACAAACGCCTATTAAATACAGTCAGCCAATCAGTGTTTGCCCCCTACAAACACCTATTAAATACAGTCAGCCAATCAGTGTTTGCCCCCTACAAACACCTATTAAATACAGTCAGCCAATCAGTGTTTGCCCCCCTACAAACGCCTATTAAATACAGCTAGCCAATCAGTGTTTGCCCCCTACAAACGCCTATTAAATACAGTCAGCCAATCAGTGTTTGCCCCCCACAAACGCCTATTAGCCAGAAACGCCCACTTTTGGCCTGCAGAGAACCCCTTCTCGAGGGGCTGGTTTTGTATTCAATGAGGGGATGAGATGCAGATGAGCTCAGACAAGAGAAAAAAAAGAACTGCACAGATTTTCAAGGCTAATTATAACGCAACGTGGAAATATTGATATAGACTATATAGTCCCATCTTATATTGCATATGAAATTATTTTGATATTTTTAAAATATTGAGATATTGTCCAGCCCTATTTCTGTCAATATTATATTTTGACCTATTTAGCAATAATCTTTCAACTATTTTTGCATTCAGATTTTTTACAGCAATAATATTCTTATTTATTTGACGATAATATTTAGACTTTAATCTCAACATTGTGTCTTTAAGGTTTAAACAGGGAAACAGGAACACAAAAAAAACCCAATTCTCAGATTTTTTTCCTGTCCTGCTGTAGATACATTAATACATTGATTAATACATGCTAATGTTTTACTGGGAAATGATTTGTCCAGCAGCAGCAGGATTGAGAAATATTTCACACCTGCATCCTATTTACATTTACACACCACAGCAGGAAAACAAAGAGCAGGTACTGATGGCGTTACTACATTTATATGAGCCTAAATCACAGATAGGTGATTAAATTTGATAAAAGCTGCCATTGTGAGGTGCAGTCTCACATCCAAACATATCATCCCATCCTGATTCTTCTTCAGCTTTCAACTCCAAATCAGTTTAAGATGAGAGTGGGAGGCTGAGCAGAAAATGCTAATCCAGTCTTCAATAGAAATGTCACTTCATAAGACAGCGCAGCCAACAGAGTGATGTATTTCAGGTTACAAATGTTGAGTGAACTGACATGCTCACTCAAACCACCTTACAGGGAGGAGTCAGCTTCCAGACACAAGGTGTGGAGCCACGTCGACTCCAGTGCATTCTCCAAACACAAACTGCTTCTCTGATGTTTGCAATCTGTCTTTCTTATTACACATGAGTGTGACAGGTCTAGACGAGGCTTTGAGCATGCACAAAGCTTCTGTAGTGCTGTTGTGATGGTTTATAATCACCCTAGATATTAACCAATATGTTGTTAATTCTAATGATGGATTTTCTATGAATAATTCCACTGTTTTTCTGGAATATTTACAAAATAAAACAAGTGGGATGCTGATGTCCTCTGTTGCTTAAACAGTGAATGTTTGTAGTTTTTAAGATGAGTGTTTTTCTGGACTGGAATTAATTAGGAAATGCAAGTAAACCTAAATGTTTTGCTGTAATATACCATGCAGGTGGCCAGTGGCCACCATAAATTTTTTTTTTTTTTTTCATTCATTCAACCTTTATTTATACAATACAATATTTTCAATTCAGTTTATTTATATAGCACCAAATCACAACAAAGTTGTCTCAGGGCACTTTACAGGAACATTCACAACCAGTGCTGTTGACAAACAGGGTGCCGGCAAAAATTGTGCTACTGTTAGTCAAAGACCACAAGGAGGGAAATGTGTCAGTTAGAGAGGACATGACGGTAGCTGGAGTGACGACAGAGTGAGATGGAGGAGGATGACTCGCTGTGGCAAATCCTGAAGAGGGAAAAGCCGAAAGAAGAAGTTTCCTCAAACGAGTGGTCAAATGGGCTGTACGTATATAGCTCCTTTCTATCTTATCAAGATACTCAAAGCTCTTTACAACCCAGTCTGTGTCCTCATTCATACAGCACGCTGCTACATATGTACAAAGACTAATCAGAGCTTTATCACATTTATACACTGATGGGACACACATCAGAGGCAGTGGGGTTCAGGGACACTTCAGCATGTGACTGCTGGTGGAATCAAACCCCCAACTCTCTCAGTGGAGGACGACTGCTCTAACCACTCAGCCACAGCTGCCATTGGGGTGGCCTGTTTACGCCTGGCTAAATAAAGGTTAAATAAATAAATAATACATACAGTGGTGGCGTTCTTGGATTTTGACAACCCAATTTTTGATTGTGATCTTTTATTTACATAGATGCAGCCACACAACAAAATGGAAGTCACCACGTTGCTTATTTTGAAATGTATCCAGCTCATGAAGTTATCGTATATATAGTGGCTGTCATCTTGGATTTTTATGAGGCAACTCAATTTTTAAAAGGAATCTATCCTGTGCTGAGATGGAGCCACACACCAAAATACAAGTGAGTACCTCACTTATATTTTAACTCAACATGCTGACAACATGAATGGATAGACGGACAGACGGATGGATTGTTTTTCCAATTTCCTCTCTTGAAATGAAAACTATGACCCCGAAAACCAAACGTCTTGTGGATTTTGTGAACCTATCCACCCATAGTGCATTGACTTTCCAAGAGACAATAAATAAATCAATGTTTAATGAAGAAATCATGAAGCCTAAGAACAGACAATATACTAACATGAAACCTAATAAGAAAAGCTGCAATAATTTCAGTTCCTGTTTATGTCTACGAGTATGAAGGACTGACTGTGATGATCATGAGTTCAAGCAGTGGGAAACCAGCACAACAAACACAAACATGCATGAATACCTACACACACAATCACACACAAGCCAAATGTGCACATGTTCTCAGTCTCTTGCTGCTGGTCGTCATGTTGCAGGACAGGAAGAAGTCTTTTCCACCCTCAGATTCATAACATTCTTCTTTAGCAGCAGGACCCATTTATAGCAAATGTCCAAAGCTAATTCCCATGGTATCCACTTCTAAAAATGGTCTGGTTCGCCCCAAAAGTCCTTTTCTGAACAAGTATCTGTTCTTCTCTAAATAATGTCAAGGAATTATTGCTAAATATGTTAATGTATGTCAGAACACTCAAGTTGCCACGGAAAATAAAGACTTCTGAGGGAGGAACTCAGAACATAGCATTTTTATTTCTGTCCCATCATAACACATGCTGGACACAGACTTGGTGTACAAAAGGATAAATGTCAGGAAGTGTGGCCTGCATTTTAAGCTTTTCTTGAAGCTTAACTCTGTTTATGCCCAGGCTTTCAAATCTGCTGCTCAGAAACATTGAAGCTCAGAGTTGTATGCACATGTTCAACTTCTGATTAGCATATCCTCTTCATGTGTCCAAATCCTAACCATTCAGTATTAACATTGGGTCTACTTAGAAACACATTCAAGGAATAGAGCTGTAAAATCTCATTACTGGAGGAGAGTAGATTTTCTATTTCCCATGACTGGGCTGTGATATACACACACACATATATATATATATATATATATATATATATAT
>NC_056502.1:48855004-48871324 GCF_014905685.2 Nematolebias whitei
TGTAACTGGGACCCTGTGGACATAATTTCGCTCCACCACATGTACCAAATGAGGTGCGAATGACAATAAAGAAACTCTGACTCTGACTCTGATATATATGTAACTCATTCATTTTTTTCACGATATGTTTTTATAAATTCCCTGCCTTTATTGACAGAAATAATATAAGATACAAAGAAACAATTAGAATGTAATTAAAAAAATTCTGCCCAATCATAAGGTTTGCTGCTCATAATTGGTGGTTACACTGGTGATTACTGTACTTTCCATCTATAAGCCACTTTTTTTATTTTCCTCATGCTTTGAACCCTGCAGCTTATACAATGCTGCAGATAATTTGTGGATTTTTATTTTTTTTATTTTTGAGGAGGATGGGCTAACGAGCTTCCTGCTGCCAAAAACATTTAGCTTTGTCACACCCGGGCACTCGTATAGCTGCCAAATACACAGCTATCTTGGGGAGTGGTTCCTCGTGACTCAATGAGACTGCCTTTATAAATGAAGTTAAAAAAGAATCTGACCAATGAAATTTCTGAACAGATCACAGTGGGCCAAAGGGGTAGGAGAGGTGAGAACGCCCGTGAGGGGGGATTCCCTGCATGTGCAGAGCATGTGAGACTCACATTCTCACAGAGCAACTTTGCTCCACGGAGCACAAGCTTGCAGCAGGAGGAATATGGTGATCAGGGACTTCCTGGTAGGCTACTGTATTTTTTTTTAACCAGCTGTGTTACCGGCACTGTTCAGAAAAAAAAAACCTTTTACTGCACATATTTGTGTATGTTACCGGTAGTATTGTAGCATTGTACTCTGGTATGACTGTCGGTCACATGGCCTCAGAGAAGGATTATGGGTAAATTTTATGTTCATTGCTATCATTTCAGTTAGCTGTTTAGCATAGTTCTTTTAGTGATTAGTCTGTTCTTGTTACCCTGGTTTATGTGTTCATTATGTGTTAGTTTGTGTTCGGACATTCAGTAGAGTAGCCATGAGTGACGAAGGTAGTTGTCATGTAAATGTAAATAATAAATCTTATTCATTCATCAAAGTTAGTCATGGAGTTCCTTGGGGCTTGGAACAATACTCTTTACTTTATATATGCTTCCATTAGGTAAAGTTATTAAACAGCATGGGATACATTTTCATTGTTATGCTGATGACACACAATTATATTTGTCCATTGAACCCAATGAATCCAATCAGCTACTTAGACTACAAGCATGTCTTAAAGACATAAAAACCTGGATGACTCTTAATTTTCTCCTGTTGGACACAGACAAGACTGAGGTTTTGGTTTTTGGACCTGAGCACCTTAGAAATGACTTTTTCAGTCTTTCACCCTCCTTAGATGGCATTTATCTGTCCTCCAGCTCTAATGTTAAAAATCTTGGTGTTATTTTTGATCAGGACATGTCTTTTATCCCCCACATTAAAAACGTTACTAGAACCTCCTCCTTCCACCTGCGTAATATCACTAACATTAGAAACATCTTATCTAAAAATGATGCAGAAAAACTGGTCCATGCATTTGTCACGTCTAGACTGGACTATTGCAATGGTTTATTATCTGGGTGTCCAAATACTTCTTTAAAACGTCTTCAGTTGATCCAAAATGCTGCTGCCAAAGTCTTAACTGGAGTTAGTAGGAGAGATCATATTTCTCCAGTTTTAGCTTCTCTCCATTGGCTCCCTGTCAAATCCAGAATAGAATTCAAAATCTTACTTCTAACCTGCAAAGCCCTGAACAACCTAGCTCCATCTTATATTACAGATCTTATTGTTCCATATTTTCCCAACAGCACTTCACTCTCAGGCTGCAGGTTTACTTGAGGTTCCTAGAGTTTACACAAACAGAATGGTGTAAGACTACCACTGACTGCACCTCCTTGTCGAAGATGGCCACTGATTGACAACAGCTGTCGGCCATCACTCTGATGAAGACCTCTCCTACATAAGACTGCTGTCCAGTGTAATGATGAGCAAGGGGAAGTGAAGCTGAAGGAAGCTGATGGGCGCAGAATTTAAAACATTTTTGGACGGATTATGGATATTTGACATTTTTTCGACTTTGGAACAGGCGGAAATTGGCATAAACTTGTATGTGAATGGTTCGGATGGAAAAACAGGTAGGAGACGAGGCAGACATGGATTTTGAGGGGTGGACACCGGTAGGTAGAGGGAGAGGACGTGGAAGAAATAAAATGGAGGAAGGGATGAAGGACAGCCAGAGTAATGAAAGAGAGTTGGAAGGGAGCAGCTCTGATGAAGAAAGGGTAGTAAGAAGAAAAGTAGTGAGGGATGAATTTAAAATAATATTAAAACTAAAAAATGAGGAAGGGCAGGGTAACATAAGCCCCATTTTGATATCAAAATAAATAAAAAAAGAAGATTGGGGATGTAGAAATGGTGAAGGTGTAAATCTTTGGGGTAAAGATGGAAATGTATTAGTGTCATGTAAAACTGAAGAACAAAAAAATAAGGCTTTGCACGTCGAGAACATCTGTAAAAGAATGGTCATGGAAAGAAGGATAATAGGAGAAAACAAAACGGTTCGCGGAGTTATTTACGGGATCCCAGTGGATGAAGATTTAGATCAAATAAAAAGGAACATTGTTGGTGCACAAGTAAACAACTTGAAGAGACTGTCAAGAACTGTTAATGGGGAAAGAGTAGGAAGTTTATCAATTATGATTGAGTTTGATGAGACAACCTTACCAGCAAACATAAAAATAGGATATTTGAATTTTCCAGTTAGGCCTTACATCCCACCACCACTCCGCTGCTACAAGTGCCAGAGATATGGACACATTGCAGCAGCATGCAAAGGTAAACAGAGGTGTCCAAAGTGTGGAGAAGACCATAGGATAGAAGAACGTAAAGAAGAAAAGGAGAAGTGTTGCAACTGTGGAGGACAACATAGAGTTACATATGGAGGGTGTGAAGTGAGGAAAACAGCAAAAGAAATCCAACAGGTGAAAATAAGTAAAAACACCACATATGCAGAGGCAGTCAAAAGTGTCAAAGAACAAAAGACAAGAGCGACAGGACAAACTGAACCAAAACCCACAACAAAGTACCAGTAAACAGCAAACAGAGGAAAACATCACAATGCCAGTTGAAAACCTAATATTATTCATAGCATATGTCATAAACTGCACTGACCAGGCCAAACATAAAACAGAGAAAATTAAAATAATCGTGAGAGGAGCTGAAAAATGTTTGGGGTTCAAAGAGGGATGTTGGGAAAACATGAACAAAAGGTTGGAAGCTGATGGAAGACCAGGAACACCAGGTGACAATATATGATTATATTACAATGGAATGCTAGAAGTTTAATTTCTAATGGACAGGAACTTAAAAGTTATATTAACGAACTTCAAGAGAAACCAGACGTTATTTGTGTACAGGAGACGTGGTTAAAACCAACAATAGATTTTATTATTAAAGGATATGATAGTAGGGCAGCACAGTGGCGCAACTGGTAGAGCTGCTGCCTCTCAGCGAGCAGGTCCCTGGTTCAAACCCCGGTCCAGGGGCCTTTCTGGGTGGAGTTTGCATGTTCTTTCCGTGCATGTGTGGGTTTTCTCCGGGTACTCCGGTTTCCTCCCACAGACCAAAAACATGCATGTTAGGCTGATTGGTAACTCTAAATTGTCCCTAAGTGTGAGTGAGAGAGTGAATGGTTGTTTGTCTCGTTTGTCTCTATGTGTCCCTGTGATGGACTTGCGACCCGTCCAGGGTGTACCCCGCCCCTCGCACAGTGATTGCTGGACATGGGCACCAGCGACCCCCATGACCCAAAATGGAATAAGCGGGTAAAGATAATGGATGGATGGATGGATATGATAGTTTAAGAAGGGATTGACAAGAAGGAAGTGGAGGAGGGTGTATAATATTCATAAAACAAGGCGTGCAATATCAAATTTTAGGGAAAGGTAAAGAATTTGAATATATAGTAATAGAAATTTGGGGTAAAGAAGGAAATTGTAAAATAATAAATTTTTATAATCCATATCACTGGAGTTGATGGAGGAGGTGATGGAATATCTGGAAGGGAGAGTAATATGGTGTGGGGACTTTAATGGCAGTAGCACAGTATGGGGGAAGTGTAATGATAAAAATGGACAGATTATCAAAGAAATAAAGGAAAACAAAAACTTAGTAAGTATTAATGATGGGAGGGGAACAAGACTAAATGTTAGCAGCTGTGGAACATTCTGACATCTCGTTCTGGTGAGAGAGACTCTTCAATGCACTTTCTGGTGATCATACATCACAATAATCTTATCAGACAAACTATAGCTCACTTTAGACACAATTTTATCTACTCCACAAACAAAACCGGTCCACAAATCTGCTTTTTTAAGTTTCACTGATTTAAATAATCAATTAGACCTTTGATACAAAGCTATTTGTTATTCATTTGTTTATTATGCATAATTTATCATCACATATATCACAGATTATTATTTTTACAATAAAATACCTCAAATCAACTGAATTTGTGATTGTTTTGGCATATCTGTGTGTATTAATTGATTTGATGCCCTTTTAACACGAGAAAATAATTCATGTTTCAGTTTACATTTAATTTGGGGTTAGAGACTGATTTTTCCTCTAAAAAGAGGTGGTGCCCACACACAAGGAGGTTATTTGCATAATAAATGCATATCTTATGAGATTAACTCATAACTGATAATTTACAATATATATCCAGCCCCATATCCCTCTACAGCAGTAAGAATCATAAAATGTACAAATCACATCTTTTGTTCCTTCATATTTTTAATATTCAGTCTCAAGCTGTGAATCACTGTAAATACTGTAAATAGTTGTTACTCATGAAAAATACAAAAATGTGCCAATTTCTTTAAAATGAAATTGCATAATTTGGGAAAAAAATATCTAAAATCCACTATCAATTTATAGTGTACAGTTATAAAATGTTAAATAGTTATGGGCTTTTTGTTTTTACTAGATATTGTAAATTACATTTGTTTTCCTTTCAATACAACTGAATCAATCCACAAATTAAATAAAAAAAACAGTACAGTATGCTACTCAAGTGTGTTTTAATTGAAGAATGTTTATAATAATTCAAAACCTTTAAATAACTAATTACATAACACTAGAACAATATGTAACAAGCTTGGGTATGAATGTTATTTTTATTTTATAAACTTACTGCAACACGACCTTAGGACTTTCACCCAAGGACATAATTTATACACAGAAAAGACACTTGGGTTTGTTTACAAGTAAACAGGAGACTGTTCCAAGATACAATATAAATTTTATTAACACTAAGTTAAAAATATATTCTAATGGAGGCAATAATGATTCTTAAATATTGAGCCAAGGCCGAGGCTTTCCAGTGTTCAGTCAACTAAAAGACAAAAGGATGGTTCAAGGTAATACAAGAGTAGAAATTCACCCACAAGCTGTGATGCACGAGACACAAGTAGAACGGAACCTACACAAGACTGGACTGACATCTTCAACCTGGAACATAAATATAAAATTAAGTAAACAAAAATAAATATGAATAATATTTAAGAATTACAAAACAAACAAACATTGACCTCACATTCACATACAATAATAGTTGAAAGTGGCCCCAGCCTTTAGCTCAGTCAGCCAATCTTCTCTCAGGTAAGACACTGCCTAATGATGGTGACTCAAGCAGGAGTGAGAGTCCACCAACACAGGACTGAGCAGAATGAGGACAGCTGGGAGTGCACCTGTAAAACCATAAACTAAAAGACGGTTAGCAAGATCGTCTCAATTATTGAGCTTATTGACATTATTATTATTATTATTGTTGACATCATTGTTATTATTGTTGACATTATTAATATTATTGTTGACATCATTGTTATTATTGTTGACATTATTATTATTGTTGACATTATTATTATTGTTGACATTATTATTGTTGACGTTATTATTATTATTGTTGTTGACATTATTATTATTATTGTTGGCATCATTGTTATTATTGTTGACATTATTATTATTATTGTTGACAGTATTATTATTATTGTTGACATCATTGTTATTGTTGTTGTTGACATTATTATTATTATTGTTGACATTATTATTATTATTGTTGACATCATTGTTATTATTGTTGACATTATTATTATTGTTGTTGACATTATTATTATTGTTGTTGACATTATTTCTGTGAAGATCAATACATTTTGTGAGTCAGTGCATGTAACTTGATCTCTCCATGACTTATGTAGCATATTTATAAGAAAACTATGCTGCAATATATCAATGTAAATAGTTTAAGCATAAAAAAATGTCAAATGGGCTAGGTTCTCAGAAGATAAGGTACGACTCATGAAGGAGCAGACAGACTAGAAGTTGCAGTTGCAGGTGATTTATATTTAGAGTGAGGGAAAAATATATACAAATTTACAATATCAGTGAAATAAACATATGGCCATATAAAATATGAAAAAGAAAACCAACAAAGAAAAAGGGAAAAACAATCCCACAAACCCACACCCCTCAGTTCTTTCACCCAGAGCTGAGGTTGTTTCAGCTCCCAAGCAAGTTATTCAAAACTCTTGGTTCAGTGCAGGTCCGGGGCTCACAAACGTCCTATTGAAGTAGGAACAAAATTGTTCAGTTGGCTGCAAGGAGCCTCCTACCAGCCTGGCAGGAGAAACAGCAATCTTCAGGCACCACAAGTGCAATCCAATCTTTAGGCTCAAGGCCTGGACTTCCAGCTCGCCATCAACCTGGCCTGCGTAATAAAACAGGACCATTTTCTCAATAAATATATATTCAAACATTCTAGTGTGCACACAACTTCAATAATTAGCACTCTTTGCACAATAAATATTTCCAATCATTTTCACTAAATAAATACCAGGTTCAATATACTTTACATTTCATGAGAATTCAATAAACATACATCATGTAATTTAATTAACACGAATAAAAACAAAATCCAAGTATCCAATAAATACTTAAAGCACCTTATAAGTCTTGAATTCAGACTTATAAGGCAGTATGATTGTCTAAGTCTACTTAACAGTGAGTCATTTCATCGCTACACAACAACCGCTTAACATTAGCAATAAGCTAACGCTAAAATAGCACACAGAACCTCACCAGATCCGCAATGAAATCCAGATCCTCACATAGTTTCCTCTTTTGTCCACAAAAGGTAAGTGGCTCCTTACAGCTCCGTTCCTCCCGGCATGTTCTGATAGTCCCTACCTTCCCGCTCCAGCTGATATACTCTCCCAAATTGGCTACGGGGCCGCACATGATTAACACTGAACAGCGATTGGCTGCTCAGTGGTCCCGCGAGAATAGATGCTAATACGTCAACAGTTTTAACTATCGCGGGATTTTCAAAACAGAAGGGGGCTTAAAAGTGAAATGACAGAATAGAAATTTAAAATCTATACCCGGGTTACACTTACATGACAAGTTTATAATGTACCATCTTACTGTGATATTTACCTGTGGGTGGATGTGGCACCAGGTGAAGTGAGTTTCACGTGGACTCCAGTAGCAGCTTCAGACTGGCTAGCTTTCTGTGAGAGGACAAGCTGCTGTTTCTGAGCTCTCTAAAAGCAGACTCTCTCTTAACTGGTGCGGTGAAATTATTCCAGGTGAAGAGAGAAGGAACAGCTCAACTTTTTTTAAAGCAGCTGGTGGTGGATCCGCAGACAAAATCCTCCTGAGTGAAATGCAGCTACATACAAGTGCTCCCTGGTTTTATGCAGAAGTCAGGACGATCATCTCTTCTGGTCGCTTGGATCCACTGCCTCTTTTAGTCTGGGTACGTCGTGAAAAGCATGGTGGGACAGATATGGTTGTTTTCTTGCCCCACAAGAACAACCAGGAACTGAACAAAAGAAACCGCGCAGAGACTGAGACATTTTCCTCACTGTCTAATGCTAACGCTATAGCCACAGGAAGTTGTTTAACACCACATCCGCTTTAAAACACGGAAGCGTGAAAAAGGTCTATTGAATTGAATATGAGGTAAGAGAAATGCGTGTTTGCCCTGCGCTGTAGTCCACTTCCTGCTTGCGAAGCGGTGCCCAGTCTGCTTGCATTCACACTGTACTCAAACCGAGCTAGAGTTTTCTTCTACTGGACCGAGACCTAGATTTTTAGGCGGGCCAGAATTTGCCTTTTTGTTCCGTGACAGAGTTTGATGGTGCGTTCACACCTCCCCAAATGAACCCAAACTTCCTAGGCAAATGGGCTAGAGTTCGGAACAGGGCTGGTGTGTATGCACCCTTACTCCATCCATCCATCCATTATCTTTTACCCGCTTCTTCCATTTTGGTTCACAGGGGTCGCTGGTGCCCATGTCCAGCAATCACTGTGCGAGGGGCGAACCCCCAACTCTTGCATTGGAGGACGACTGCTCTAACAACTCAACCACAGCCGCCCCTGGACCCTCGACCCTGGACATGTCTCCAGTCCATCACAGGGCCAAATAGAGACAAACAACCATTCTCTCTCTCACTCTCACCGAGAGACAGTTTAGAGTCACCAGTCAGTCTAACATGCATGTTTTTGGTCTGTGGGAGGAAACCGGAGTAACCGGAGAAAACCCACACATGCATGGAGAGAGCAAGCAAACTCCACCCAGAAAGGACCCCAGACCAGGATTTGAACCGACAACCTTCTTGCTGAGAGGCAGCAACTCTACCAGTTGCGCCAACATGCTGCCCAGAAACATTCATATATAAAAATAATAATTTAACATTATTTATCTGAGGAGCAGACTGCTTTGACTTCATCACAGACTCATCTTGAGCTAAAGGAGACAGTGGGAAGAAAAAACTCCCTCATGAGGAAGAAACCTTTAGCAGAACCAGGCTCAGGACAAGAGGACCATCTGCTTGGACCAGCTGGTTTGATAGGAACAGATACACAATGGCAGGTCAAGAATCACATGTTAAGGTAGAAATAGTATCAAATGAAAACTATTCAATTTTAACAATTAATTTAAGGAAATGTGGTCAGTTTGTCCTCTAGTAGTCTAAGCCGATGGCAGCATAACAAGCCAACCCTAACTATAGGATTTATCAAAAAGGAAAGTCTTAAGCCCAGTCTTAAAACTGGACAATGTGTCAGCTTCACAGACAGAAACTGGAAGTTGGTTCCACAAGAGAGGAGCCTGAGAACTGAAAGATCTGCCTCCCATTCTACTTTTGGAAACTCTAGGAACCACAAGTAAACCTACAGTCTGAGAGCAAAGTTCTCTGTTAGGAAAATATGGAACAATAAGATCTGTAATATAAGATGGAGCTAGGTTGTTCAGATCTAAAAAAAAAGTTAAGTCAGGTCCTCTGGACGTTCAAAAAGCAAACAGAAAAAAATGTAGAAACGTTTCATCTTTCATCCGAAATACTTCCTCAGTCTGAGGTGCTGTATTCAGCTCAGTCTCTTAAATAGCACCTTCTCAGAGTGGATCAACCAGTTTGCTGCTGACAACCAAAACCAGCTGTTCACATGATCAAGAAGGACCATCAGTCTAACAATAGATCATTAGCACACTGAAGGCTGTTTACTATTCACAGGGGGTTGAGTGATACTAGCAATCACAGCATTGTAAGAGGGACCAATTGTTAGAATGATTAACTCTGTCACAATGTTTCCAAATATCTGGCGTCTGTACTCATCCCTTTAGTTGGCAGCTCAGAACACCACATACAGAACACCATGGACTTTGTGGATAAGGTGAGGGATTTCATCATGGAGACTGATGAAACAGTGGAATGAAACAAACCTTATCACTTATTCATCAGGCAGTGCCGCTGCAGACAAAGCACTGGAAAAGGTCCAAACTGTGAAAGCATGTGCTCGCTGAGGACCGGCGCACTGCAGGCTGCAGCAGATGCAGCAAAGCAACAATTACTGTTGCATTACCTCGAAGGAGCATCTGAGCATCAATACCTTATGAGTACTGTACAAAACACCCCCTTACCCCCCCCCACCCCCACACACACACACACACCCCTAATCCCCTCCCCAGCAGTCTGACCCACTGACTGCCTCATCAACCAGATGATGCCACAGCAGGCTGAAGAGAGAATTCAATACAGACCAGTCGGTGCTTAATAATGTTTCCTTAATAAATGCACTTTGACGGTCAAAACATGGCAAAATGAAATGGCTTTAACATTACCACACGCCCATAATGATGACAGAAACACCTATTTATGTAATTTTTTTATTCAAACCCGTTCAGTTCTTCATCCTCTGTGTCGCTGGCAAAGAGTTCTACCAACTCCTGAGGTAGGTGATGCAGCGCTGCCTCCTCTTCCTCCCCGGGCCTGTCAGAGTCCTGCTCCATGTCAGCTGCAGCTCCAGCTAACACCCCGGCCTTTCTGAACCCCGACTGGATCGTTTCTGTGGTGACTGAGGTCCACGCTTTATCGATCCAGCCGAGGACCGGCTGGAACGTCGCGTGGTGCATCCGTGCCGTAGCCGTGCAGCTGTGCTCTCCGTCCACCATCCACTGCTCCCAAAGACGGTGCAGAGCTGCTTTGAAGCTCCGGTTCACAGAAATGTCCAGAGGCTGCAGCACTTTTGTCAAGCCTCCCGGGATGATGGCAGGGACGGAGTTGCACGCTTTAATTTTATCTTTAAATTGCGGCGTGATGTGCACACGCATGCTGTCCATCACCAGCAGGGCTTTTTTTCTTCTAAAAAATCCATCTGGCCGCTTCGTGTATCACTTTGTGAGCCACATGTTCATCATGTCTGTGTCCATCCACCCCTTCTCATTAACTGTCACAACCACGTGCGGGGGGAACTCCTCCTTCGGCATGGTTTTGTGCCTACAGGTAGTCGTCAAAAGCCTAGAAGGTCCTCTAGGGCATGCAAATTAGGCAAAAAAACTGCGACTTATAGGCCGGAAAATACGGTAATGTAAATAATATTAGCATCAGCAACTAACGATAATAAAGCTACCACCAGACGTGATTTTAGCCTCTTTTGGGGGGTGCTCAAGCACCACTAAATTTTAACTCAGCACCTCTGAAAAATAAAGAAACCATCATTAGGATTTTGTAAGGAATTCAGTTCTCAAACCTTAGATTCACCAAAATATTGAATAAATTTGAAATAAATATGGACTAAATGATGACTCCTACATGGGCCAGTAAAATCTATGATTTTTTTTTAAACATGTCAGATCCTCAACGCCACCTGTCAATCAGTCCAGTAGGCTCGTCAGCAACTGACCAATCGGTGACCTCAATTTGTTCTGAAGGTAAACACCCTTTACCTGTAAGAGCTCCACCCCCTTTTCCTCCAACAACATTGTCAGGGTCTTGCATTATGAACACTTTGCAGTCAGAGGTTCTTGTTTAAATTAAAGGTTCATTCTTAAAGATAGTTGTGTTTTGTTTTGTGTGTAGATATAAACTGTATATGCAAACGAGTCCTCGTGACTCAATAAGACTAACCCGTATAACTAAAGGTTGAACGAAAAATATATGTTGCCACTTCTGGTTGCACAAGTTTAGTCTTTGTTTGCTATGATTCTTTAAAAGTCCTGTTTGTGGCTGAGCTCCTCACTTAGGGGAGGTAAGCAGGGTCGGGCCTGGTCAGTACTTGGATGGGAGACCACCTGGGAATACCAGGTGCTGTAAGCTTTTGCACCTCTCACAAACCACACCATGGGGTGTGTTGTTCAAGCTAAGAGCCATCATCAGTACTAGGGGTTAAGCACCCCTAAAGGTCAGAAATTAGAATTGTCCCTGGCTACACAGTGGAGGAAGTGACTTCAATAAAAATGGTCTCTCCAACAGTAAATGCATCATGAATTAAAAAAACAAACTGTTTTTAAAAATGTATCCACACCCATTTAATTGAACTGACCAGAAAAACTGACACAAAATTCAGATCTCTGAGTTTTCTCGCAGAGAAACTTTGTTCTTGGTTTCTCGACTGGGAGGCCAGAGGAGTCCTGTGATGGTGACTGACCCCGAGGGATAGGAGCTCCACACATGAATATATTACACACCATATGCACCAACTTACAGCCCCATCCACCAGAAGAAAAACCTGCAATGCAGTCTTTCCTGACAACATCTGAACAACGAGAAGCGTACAAGCTAACCCTGAAACTGGGCCAGTGAAGTCATAAGCTCACAAAATCCGTCTCAGTTTTAGCCTACCTCATCAATGCTGCTGTCCTCTTTCTTGAAAGCTGCAAAGAGAAAAAGAAAGACAGAAATTAGGCATGAAGTATTGACATGTTTCCTTAAATACAGTGTTAAAGTGGAGGTGCAACATAGAACCTCAGTGGAGGGAAATGTTCCAGTTTATAATCTTGTACTAATGGAAACAGAGGAAGCTGATTTTATTCCAGAGAAGATACATTCAGGTTTTAACCACTACCCTGAATGAGTCCTTGTGGCTCAATCTGATGACACCACTGCCAGCAGGTGTCGCAACAATTATACATGAAGGGGACGTGTCCCCTCCACATAAAAAAATATTTATTTGGAAACACACATACACACACATTTTCCAAGAAATATTAGTTCACCCAGCACTGTTTCTATTTTTTGTGAACAAATCCATTCCAGTTGATTAACAGGATACTCAAACCACTAAAAATCCACTCTGGGTTTTCCTGGTTACCTACAACTACTCTGTGTTTCTCCGAGGTCATCTGCACTAGCTCAGCACCACATTAATGCTGGCAGTTGTCGAGAGAAGTGGAGAGCTCTATTCACACAAGGAGAGCTGTTGGTCAGACTACTTCTTGTTGTTCTCTAAAGTAGTTATTGAATCAAGTGTTTACATACGTAGGTAAACGAAGATGTTTAACAACCCATTAAAAGACAACAGAATGCAGGAAATGGCATCTAATTTATTCAAAGTTTTCTGATGGAGGACCCCCGAACCCCCCCCCCCCCCCCCCCACACACACACACACACACCACAACCACCTGTCCAGGTTTACAATGAACTTAGATAAAAAGCAGCTGAAAGTACTCTGAACATTTCAGGAAGTTAACTCCATTTTAGTGTGTTTGGTCATGACTGTGGAATCCACAAGTGTGCGTGACGCAGAAAACAACATTCCACAGAGACAACTCACTCATGAATGTTTTCATTAGAAACAAAGGTGCACAAAACGGTCGAGTAATCCTTCTATCAGTTCATTAAGCAGGACTGGCGCAGTAGTCCCCATTGCATTTTGCTGCACGATGCTCTCATTTGACATGCGCTCAGACCCAGTCCACAGGGACCTTGGATCAACAATGGTAAATGGACTGTACTTATACAGCAACTTTCTATCTTATTTCAAGATAATCAAAGGTCTTTACAACAATATGTGCCTCATTTACCCATTCACATAGCTCTATACTAGATCTCTACAAAGCTAACTGAACAAATCATTCTAATTAGACTAATCAGAGCTTTATCACATTCATACACTGATGGGACACACATCAGAGGCTATGAGGGGTTCAGTGTCTTGCCCAGGGACACTTCGACATGTGACTGCTGGTGGATTTGAACCCGCTACTCTCGCATTGGAGGACGACTGCTCTAACCACTCAGCCACAGCCGCCACAATCAGAGTCAGAGTCAGAGTTTCTTTATTGTCATTCGCACCTCATGTGGTACATGTGGTGGAGCGAAATTATGTCCACAGGGTCCCAGTTACATCCAACAATAAAATGTATAAGAAAAACAGTAATAACATCTAAGATATGAACTAAGAAAAACATCAACTAAATATACACTAAGCACTCATAACATAAAACATTGAACATCAGCACAAACAAGAACATGAGTCTGTGAGCAGATGTGCACGCATGAACACATCAACATTGAAACAGATCAGCAGCAACATGAAACAGATCAGCAGCAACATGATATGGTTTTTCACAGTGATTATTCTAGTTAGAGATTCATGAGTCTAACAGCCTCAGGGTAGAAGCTGTTCCTCAGTCTAGTGGTTCTACACTTAATGCTCCTTAACCTCCTTCCTGAGGGGAGTGGGGCAAAAAGTGTGTGTGCTGGGTGAGTGGGGTCCTTCATGATGCAGGTGGCCCTCTTCCTGCATCTGGAGGTGTAGATGTCTGTGATGGTGGGGAGACTGATTCCAACAGATTTCTGTGCAGCCTTCACCACTCTCTGCAAAGCTTTTCTTTCTGCAGCTGTGCAGCCTCCATGCCACACATTTTGTAATGTAACAATGTAACACAATGTAACAAAGTCCTAAACAAAGAGCTGACTCTTGAGCATTCTGTGTTAAAGCATGTGTGGAGCAGAAGGAGAGGCGGATCGATGCTCAGATGTGTTGATTTAGATGAGAGGAAAGGAAAGATAGCCAATAGGAGATGAGCATGAGACCTGCAGGAAAGTCAATGCCAATCTTTCTTTTTTCCACAACACTGACCCAACTCCTCTCTGTTCATGTAAGGATCCATTTATTCTTCTTTTCATTGTCTTCTAGAAGGCTGCTATAAGAGCAGACCTGGCTGTGGAAACACATTCGACTAACGTTTTAGACTAACATGCTGGAAAATGATGGAGTTGTGATAGTTTTAGTCAAACTTTGAAAATATTGTTTTGTGCAATTTCATCTCGTATTGGGAGATATGATGCAAATGTGAGTGACCTTCAGCTACGACCACGTCAAATTTGAACTGTGTCGGTGAAATGATCTAAGTTTTAGTCCTTTTCGTGGTGGCTGGTTTCGATCAGCTGCGGTGGCCTTCTGGAATTGACTTGATGCCAAAAGTTAATCACTGGTGGAGGTACAATTACTTTCTGCACGTTTCATTTAAATGTGGCTGTGGTTCATGATATATTTTGCTAACAGACTTCAACAGTTAATGTCAAAGTTTTACACTAAGTTGTGCACAGAGTCACAGAATAACAGTTGGAGTGTGTAGTTGTGAGTGGCTCTCAGCTAATAACAATCTGTAAGTATCCATAATGGCTCATGAGATATTTTGCTAACAGAAACACACATCCATCCATCCATCCATCCATCCATTATCTTTACCCGCTTCTTCCATTTTGGGTCACGGGAGTCACTGGTGCCCATGTCCAGCAATCACTGTGCGAGGGGCGGGGGACACCCTGGACATGTCTCCAGTCCATCACAGGGACACATAGAGACAAATGAGACAAACAACCATTCACTCTCTCACTCACCTAGGGACAATTTAGAGTTACCAATCAGTCTAACATGCATGTTTTTGGTCTGTGGGAGGAAACTGGAGTACCTGGAGAAAACCAATGCATGCACGAGAAGAACATGCAAACTCCACCCAGAAAGACTCCAGGTCCAACCGGGGATTGAACCCAGGACCTTCTTGCTGTGAGGCAACAGTGCTAACCACTGATCCATCGTGCTCTGGGGGGGGGGGGGGTGGGGGGTGGGGTCCCACTGAGTAACAAATATGTTCTTGGACCACAGTTTGTTTGTGTCGTGATGATGTCTTAAAACCCTTCAGATTATTGATAATTAATAATTAATAAATGTTAAATGTAATGAGCAGCTCTGGAGTCAGTCTTGTCTCACAGTCACGCTGACACCACAGACTTTAGAAAGAGGAGTCTTTGTTTATTTGTTTGGTTGTGAGCTGTTGGTTTGTGCTTTTGTTTCTTTGAACTTTTTTTTACTATATCCTCAATAATGATTACAAAATAAATAATTATAAAAGTAATCAAAAATGCATTTTTGTTTGTTTTATTTTTATTGTGAAGTGTTGAGGAAAAACAAAAACAATCATAGTTTAGATAAAGAACCAAAACAAATAATGTTTAAAATGTTTTATAATGGGCGGCACAGTGACACAACTGGTAGAGCTGCTGCCTCTCAGCGAGCAGGTCCCCGGTTCAAATCCCGGTCCAGGGGCCTTTCTGGGTGGAGTTTGCATGTTCTCTCCGTGCATGCGTGGGTTTTCTCCGGGTACTCCAGTTTCCTCCCACAGACCAAAAACATGCACGTTAGGCTGATTGGTAACTCTAAATTGTCTCTAAGTGAGTGAGAGAGTGAATGGTTGTTTGTCTCTATGTGTCCCTGTAATGGACATGTCCAGGGTGTCCCCCGCCCCTCGCACAGTGATTGCTGGACATGGGCACCGGAGACCCCCGTGACTCAAAATGGAAGAAGCGGGTAAAGAAAATGGATGGATGGATAAAATCAGGAAAACACACTAACAATAAACAGGAAGAAGTTTAAATCATTAACCTGAATCCTTGTGCAGCGTTTAAAAATGTCTCCCTTCCATTATTCATTAAATTATTGAAATAAAATAATGCATCTGTGAGCTGCAGCCAGATGTTTAT
>NC_056502.1:48871334-48871475 GCF_014905685.2 Nematolebias whitei
AATGCATCTGTGAGCTGCAGCCAGATGTTTATTGAAATAAAATAATGTATCTGTGAGCTGCAGCCAGATGTTTATTGAAATAAAATAATGTATCTGTGAGCTGCAGCCAGATGTTTATTGAAATAAAATAATGTATCTGTG
>NC_056502.1:48871575-48878626 GCF_014905685.2 Nematolebias whitei
AAATAAAATAATGTATCTGTGAGCTGCAGCCAGATGTTTATTAAAATAAAATAATGTATCTGTGAGCTGCAGCCAGATGTTTATTGAAATAAAATAATGTATCTGTGAGCTGCAGCCAGATGTTTATTAAAATAAAATAATGTATCTGTGAGCTGCAGCCAGATGTTTATTAAAATAAAATAATGTATCTGTAAGCTGCAGCCAGATGTTCAGTTGGCGGACAAAACAAAATGATTTTTTAAAAATCATCCTGAACAGAGAAAATGCTTCATGTTCTGGATGAGCAATGGATCAGTTATGGATATTTATTAGACACTGATCAGTTTCCCAGGTGTGATGAAGCTGAGGCCAGATCCAGATGCAGGACGGGTCCAGATGTTTGCCTCTGCTGCCCTCCTCAGGCCCGAACACCTGCACTTTCTGACCGGATCAGGAACAAATGTCCCGATGAGATCAGATTTCTGACCCAGAGCTGGGTTAAAGGAGGCGCGGAGCCCCCCAACCCCCCGCAGCTGGATCAGCAGCTGGATCTGGATCCGTCCCCTCTCTCCTCACACAAAGAGCTAAAACATGTGATTCGGGACTCACCGATACTCCTGAAACTCTCCGACAAAGTTCGCCTCAACTTTTTCATTTTGCCCTTGTTCTCTTTGGGCGGGGGGGGCGGCATCAGGTCGCACATCTGGCTGCGGGTGGGGGGGGAACGAGCGGAGCCTGGGCGGCTCTCAGCCTCTCATCCAGCTGTTGTCCTGCCGGAGCCGGGTCCGACACCAGTCTGCGTGGTTCCGAGGCGTCTCTGGGTCCAGCTCGGACTTCTGTCCCTCTTCTCCGAACCCCTCCGCAGTCTACATGTCAGTTCTTTTTTGGGGGTTGGGGGGACTCTTCTCTTTCTGTTTGGACCCCCTGACCCCGCCCTGAACGCGAGGATGGGAGGAGTTCCGGTGAGATCCGGGTTTGGGTTGGTCCGGGAGCCCGTCAGTCCGACAGCCGGTACCGCCTCCAGGAGCAGCAGGTCATCATGATGATCTGGACCTGGTCCCGGCAGAACCTCACACTCAGCAGCTTTCAATGCACCAGAACCAGATCCAGCAGGCTTTTACTTTGAAATCTCATTTTATTTTCTAAAAACATCTAGATCACGTGACAAGATAATGTCAAATACTCTGATTTATAAAGACAGATTCCTGAATCAGTGGTCCAAGCCCTGCAGCATGTTCTGATCCAGTTCAGCAGGTGTCCAACTCAAGGCCCGTGGGCCAAATGTGGCTCTTGTGAACATCAGATCTGGCCCCTAGATTATATTTTAAATGTAAAATGTTTATTGCTTTTCTTTTCTTTAAAATGATAAAGTCTTCTTTTAGTGCAGACTTATGACAGTTTGATAACAGACAGAAAAATGTTTGACTTTTCAGAAATCTTTAATTTTGATGTGAAATGAGCAACAGAGACAGATCAAAGTCCAATTGATGAAACTGCAGCCAAGAAAAGACGTCCGCTGTCTGACTTAATGACTCGACTAAAACTGGTTCTTGGCTTGGACCAAGTTTTTCGTTTTGGCCCCGTTTTGTAACAGGTCGACACCCTGAGACCACCGATGCTTCGTGCTGAGCAGGAACATGAGGAGGACCGAGACCTGCTCCGTTCTTTACTTCCTGATGAAGGAGCAGAAACGGCTCCTGTGAAGGTAAAGGTTGCAAAATGGTAAATGGACTGTACTTATAGAACCTTTCTATCTCATTTCAAGATACTCAAAGCTCTTTACACAACAATCCGAGCCTCATTCACCCGTTCATACAGCTCTATACTACTGTAGATCTCTACAAAGATAATTGAACAAATCATTCTAAAGAGACTAATCAGAGCTTTAGATCACATTCATACACTGATGGCACACACATCAGAGGCTATGAGGGGTTCAGTGTCTTGCCCAGGGACACTTCAGCATGTGACTGCTGGTGGATTCTAACCCCCAACTCTCGCATTGGAGGACGACTGCTCTAACCACTCAGCCACAGCTGCCCAGAGTCCAGCGGACACGACTGAAGGACCGGTTGAGCCTGATGTTAAACAAGCTTTAAACATTTTTTCCACTTTTTTCTTTCAATCGTGTGAATAATGAAGCATTCACACTGTTGTCATCCTGTTTATATTCATTATTCCAGACATTGTTCAGTGCGATACTCGTCCCGCAGTTTTCAAACCATTTCAACTAATCAAATCAAAACGCTCAACTTTTTCAGGACAATCCCGATATGACTCTGTATTGGTGCAACTTTAGCTTTTTGAAATATTTATATTCAGCTTCTGTCTGCGCAAAATAAAAAAATCTGCTACTTTCAGCTGTTTTGTGCCAATTGTGCTCATTTTAGCTTTTTCTGACCAGATCTGGGTTTTGGAGCAGCAGTAACAACAACAACAACCCCAAGAGCAGTTGAACAATTTTATTGTCAACAGGAAAAACTCTGGAGGTCTGGGTCCTGGGCCAGGTCCAATCTGTCAAGACAGAAGAGTTAGTGGCTTTGCCTAAGTTGTGGACGTGCAGGTGAATGTTGGCGTCTGCACTAACCTTCTGTCTTGATGTTGCAGCAGAGTCTGTAGTCACACTGCAGTCGGTAACATCACTCCAGTAGAGCAGGTTGCTGCAGCGGAGCAGATTAAAAAGGACTTGAGGTCCAGAACAGGGAAATCCAGAATCGTGGTCTGAGAGTCGTTGCAGGGGTCAAAAACCATAGAAGAAGAGAAGCAAGAACAGGGCCGAGTCGTGATCCAAAAGACGTGGTCAAAAGAGGAAGGCAGAGCCGGAAACCATGGGCACATAGGCAGACAAAATCCAAGAGGGTTCAGGCAAGGCGAGGAGTCAAAAACAGGCGAGGAGTCAAAAACAGGCGAGGAGTCAAAAACAGGCGAGGAGTCAAAAACAGGCGAAGAGTCAAAAACAGGCGAAGAGTCAAAAACAGGCGTTTCAACATGTTTTTAGCTAATTTCACCTGTTTTTCAGCAAGTTCTTCTGCAATATTAATAATAATAATAATCATTTTATTTAAAAAGCGCCTTTCAGGACACCCAAGGACACTTTACAGAAAGAGAGGTGGCGTTTCGTAAGTCAGGGGGGTAGAGAGTTCCAGAGATGAGGGGCAGAGCAGGTGAAGGCCCTGCTCCTCATGGTGGAGGTGGGCAGAGGGTACATGGAGGTGTAGTGTCCATAGCTACATCTACATAGCTGCAGGTGTCCTAATATGTATTCACACTGCATTTTTGCACGAAATGCAATTTCTCTAGTTTAGTTTTGACAACCAGTATATCTAACAAATGTATCCTGTACATGCTGAAGGTGTTGCAGTCCGAAGACCAGCGCTAAAAACAAAGGATTAAAGGTCCAGTCATCCCTGAAGGAATAAGATAGAACTTCATTCATCCTGCAGGAAGTTGTTGTGCCAGTTTCAGTACAAAGGAACACACACAAGGAATCACGCAAGATCTAAAAATAACAGAGAATATTAAAAAAAACCCAGAATATAAAAAATAACAGGGAATATAAAAAATAACAGGGAATATAAAAAATAACAGGGAATATAAAATCACCAACAATTAAGTTGTTAACAGGTGCAGCCAGAAACATTAAAGTGTTTATTGTGGTGCAGGATTATTTTTATTGTCCTTATGTGCAGAAAGGGGGAGGAGTTAAAAAGTTTGAAGGACTTCCTGTGGTGTTCTGTGGAGAACCTCAGTGGTCTCAGTCATGACTTAAGGTGCTGTAGTAAGAGTCCAGTGAGTCATGCAGGGGGTGTGACATGTTGTTCAGGATCTGGATCAGGTTCCTCAGCATCCTCTGCTCAGACTCATGTCAGAGACTGCAGGTCCACTCCCAGAACTGAGCCAGCTCTCTTGATGGGTTTATTGAGTCTGTTGACATCAGCTTTCTTCACCCTGCTGCCCCAGCACACCACAGCGTAGAAGATGACGCTGGAGAGCACAGAGTGGTAAAACATCTGCAGCAAGGTCCTGCAGATGTTAAACGACCTGAGTCTCAGAAGAAAAATGCGAATGCATCACCTGCCGCCTTTCATGCCAGAGTTTTAGACTAAAAACATCCCATAATGATCCAGAAAAAGGTGAAAAAGGCCCAGCAGAGACTGCTGGTCTGATGCTCCATAGAGAGCATCTTAGCTGCACAGTGTCTCAGAGGAAAGCACTCCAGAGAGTTACCAACACAGCCCAGAAGATCTTGGGCTGCCCTCTTCTCTCACTGGAAGATCTACACAGTTCCTGCTGCAGAGGAAAAGCCCACAACATGTTAAACGTGTCACCCTGGACATGATCTGTTTGAACTGTTACCATCAGGGAAAAGATGCAGATCAGTCAAGACGAGAACTGATTTAAAAATAGTTTTATCTGTCAGACTTTACTGAACTTAAAACTGTAATAAGAACTGAAGACCTAAAAAAGTTAAATCTGGTCCTCTGGACATTCAAAAAGCAAAACAACAACAACAACAAAAACTGTAGAAACATTTTGTCTCTCATCCGAGAGACTTCCTCAGTCTGAGGTGCTGTTTTCAGCTCAGTCTCTTAAATAGCACCTTCTCAGAGTGGATCAACCAGTTTGCTACTGACAACCAAAACCAGCTGATCACATGCTCAAGAAGGACCATCAGCCTAACAATGGATCATTAGCACACTGATGGCTGTTTACTATTCACAGAGGGCTGAGTGATACTAGCAATCACAGCATTGTAAGAGGGGGACAGTTGAACCCGGAGGCCTCCACCCCTGTTTAATGATGGACGGTTTCTTTTCACAAAGATGGCCTCCTTTACTCCTCTCTCAAACCATCGTTCCTCTCTGTCCAGGATGTGAACATCTTCATCCCTGAAAGAGTGACCGCTGGCCTGGAGATGAGTGTAGACCGCAGAGTCCTGGCCTGATGATGTCCCCACTAACTCAGGAGCCAGGCAGAAGGAGAAATCCCACACAAGACAGGCTCTAGAGCAATGTGGATATCCTAACTGGGCCTTCCTGAAAGCAGAGAAGAAACCCAAACAGGACTCCAGTCAGCCATCAGGTGAAAAGGAGGAACCCAGACCCAGACCAGTGGTCATTCCATATGTTGAGGGAGTATCAGAGAAACTGAGACGTTTATTTTCTAAACATAACGTCCCAGTGGCTTTTAAACCCCAAAATACATACAGCAAAGACTGGTTCGTCCCAAAGATCCAGTCCCTCGGCACAAACAGAGCAATGTTGTGTATGTTGTTCAGTGTCAGGAGGGTGATCAGTCTTACATCGGGGAAACAAAACAGCCACTGGCCAAAAGGATGGCCCAACACAGAAGATCAACATCATCAGGCCAGGACTCTGCGGTCTACACTCATCTCCAGGCCAGCGGTCACTCTTTCAAGGATGAAGATGTTCACATCCTGGATAGAGAGGAACGATGGTTTGAGAGAGGAGTAAAGGAGGCCATCTTTGTGAAAAGAAATCGTCCATCATTAAACAGGGGTGGAGGCCTCCGGGTTCAACTGTCCCCCTCTTACAATGCTGTGATTGCTAGTATCACTCAGCCCTCTGTGAACAGTAAACAGCCATCAATGTGCTAATGATCCATTGTTAGGCTGATGGTCCTTCTTGAGCATGTGATCAGCTGGTTTTGGTTGTCAGCAGCAAACTGGTTGATCCACTCTGAGAAGGTGCTATTTAAGAGACTGAGCTGAAAACAGCACCTCAGACTGAGGAAGTCTCTCGGATGAGAGACGAAATGTTTCTACATTTTTTTTTTAAATTTCCAGAGGACCTGACTTTACTTTTTTACATCAGTCTCAGAGTTTTAATTCCTGCTCAATCTGTCTGTACTTGGGAGTATTTGTTGCGCATGACTCTCACCTACTACCATCAAATTTTAGCTTAAAATCTGTAACATTCACTGAGGTACAGCCACTTTTGTGTTTGCTTATATTGCTTTGCTGTGATGGGCATCGTGAACACAAATCTTTACCCATTGATATCAAGACCAACAAGAATCACGACTCACAGTGCAACAATAATTGATAATATATTTACAAATACAATAAATGGGGATGTGACTAGTGGTATTTTGACGACAGATCTCAGTGATCACTTACCGGTTTTTACAATATATAATAAGTATCATAATATTATGAAAATAACTGCTAGTATGAAAAGAAAAATAAATACATCAAAAAAAGCTTTAGACAAATTAAAAGATGATCTTGTTAAACAAAATTGGGAAAGTGTGTATGTTAAAGATGTAAACAAATCATACGATATGTTTATGGATATTTTGGAAACTTTATATGAAAAGAATTGTGTACAAAAAAACTATACCAAAAAGAATATTGTAGATCAACAATGGATGACTAAAGGATTGATAAACGCATGTAAAAAGAAGAATTATTTGTACTCATTTTTTTTTAAATGTAAAACACAAGAGGCAGAAGATAGATATAAGAGGTACAAAAATAAATTAGTAGGGATTATAAGAAAACATAAGAAAGAATATTATAGTGATTTATTGAATAAAAGTGGTGGAAATATGAGGGCCACATGGAGAGTAGTGAATAGTGTTTTAAAAAAACATGTAGCAAAAACTGGTACATCACAGAATTTTGTAATAAACAATGATGAAATCAATGATAAAAATGAAATTGTTAATAAATTTAATCAGTATTTTGTGAAGATTGGAACAAACCTTGCAGCTGAAATACCTAAAGTTGACAAAAATGTTAACTATTTAATTGAGGATTGTTTAAACAGTATGTTCCTTAATGGGACAAATAATGAAGAAATAGTAAACATAGTTAATAAATTTGCAGATAAAAAATCCAAAGATTATATGGATATGGATATGACGTTTGTAAAGGACATAATAGGTCATGTAATTGAGCCATTTACATACATATGTAATTTGTCCTTTACAACAGGAGTATTTCCAGATCAAATGAAAGTGGCGAAGGTGGTTCCTCTTTTCAAAAGTGGTGATAAATGTTTATTCAATAATTACAGACCGATATCCTTGTTACCACAGTTTTCAAAAA
>NC_056502.1:48883626-48887677 GCF_014905685.2 Nematolebias whitei
TAACATCTAAGATATGAACTAAGAAAAACATCAACTAAATATACACTAAGCACTCATAACATAAAAACATTGAACATCAGCACAAACATGAACATGAATCTGTGAGCGGATGTGCACGCATGAACACATCAACATTGAAACAGATCAGCAGCAACATGAAACAGATCAGCAGCAACATGATATGGTTTTTCACAGTGATTATTCTAGTTAGAGATTCATGAGTCTAACAGCCTCAGGGTAGAAGCTGTTCCTCAGTCTAGTGGTTCTACACTTAATGCTCCTTAACCTCCTTCCTGAGGGGAGTGGGGCAAAAAGTGTGTGTGCTGGGTGGGTGGGGTCCTTCATGATGCAGGTGGCCCTCTTCCTGCATCTGGAGGTGTAGATGTCTGTGATGGTGGGGAGGCTGATTCCAACAGATTTCTGTGCAGCCTTCACCACTCTCTGCAAAGCTTTTCTTTCTGCAGCTGTGCAGCCTCCATGCCACAAATTGATGCTCGAGCACAGGATGCTCTCCACTGCACACCTGTAGAAGGAGGTAAGGACTGAGCTTCCCAGACCAGCTCGCCTCAGCCGTCTGAGGAAGTAGAGTCTCTGATGAGCTTTCTTGATCAGGCTGGTGGTGTTGTTGCTCCAGCTGAGGTTGTCATTCATGTGTACACCCAAGTACTTGTAGCTGGAGACCACTTCCACCGCAGATCCTCTTATGTTCAGGGGGGTGTAGGTATTTTTGTTCCTTCTGAAGTCCACAATCATCTCCTTTGTCTTCTTCACATTGATGTGAAGGTTATTCTCTCTGCACCAGCTCTCCAGGTGTTCCACCTCTTGCCTGTAGCTGGACTCATCATTGTTTGTGATGCATCCCACCACCGCTGTATCGTCTGCAAACTTTACAATGTGACAGCCTGGATGGGTAGCTGCACAATCATATGTGAGCAGAGTAAACAGAAGGGGGCTCAACACACATCCCTGAGGAGAGCCAGTGCTGAGGGTTATGGTGGAGGAGGAGAGGTTGTGGATCATCTCTAACTGTGGTCTGTTTGTTAAAAAGTCTAGTACCCAGTTGCAGATGGAGGGGCTTAGACATTTTCTTATCCACAGATACTGGTGATTATGTGCTGCTTGTCCTGTTGGACCTCACAGACGCTTTTGACACCATCAACCATGAGATCCTCATTGCTAGGTTGGAGCAGTGGGTGGGCATCACAGGGTCAGCTCTCAATTGGTTCAGATCCTACCTCGCTGATAGATCCTTTTGTGTCCAAGGATTTTAGTTCTGCAGCAACAGAGCTTAAATGGGGGGTTCCACAGGGGTCCATCCTGGGTCACCTCATATTCTCTCTATACCTGCTGCCACTAGGTGCTATTTTCCGGAAACACAACATACCCTTTCACTTCTACGTCGACGACTGTCAAATTTACTTCCCCCTAAGACACAATGGTACATGCTCTATTCAACCTCTGCTCGACTGCCTGGCTGACATCAGGGACTGGATGGCTTTAAATTTCTTAAGTTTCAATGAAAAGAAGTCTGAAGTCATGTTGTTCCCTCCCAACGACACAATCACAAACCACTGCATCGACCTTTCCACTCTAACCCTGTCAGAAAAACAAAAAGTCACTAATTTGAGAGTGATAATGGACCCTTCCCTGAAATCATTTTTCTTCCAACTGAGGCGGCTGTCTAAACTTAAGCCCATATTGTCCAAAAATAACCTGGAGACAGTAATACATGCATTCATTACATCTAGGCTTGATTACTGCAATTCGCTCCTGTTTGGTATCAGTCAGACCTCCATTGCACGACTACAACTGGTCCAGAATGCAGCAGGCCGATTTTTGACCAGTACAGGCAAAAGAGAGCACATTACTCCAGTTTTGGCCTCGCTGCACTGGCTACAGGTTCACCTTCGAATCCAGTTTAAAATACTCCTGTATGTCTACAAATTGCTGAACAGGCTCGCCCCCCCCCCCCCTCGCCATCTCTCTGATTTGCTACAGCCGGATGTCCCACCACGTTCCCTGAGGTCAGCGGACCAGTTGTTCCTCACAGTTCAAGGAACTCGTCTTAAGCGCAGAGGTTACAGGGCCTTCTCTGTAGCAGGCCCAAGACTTTGGAACAAGTTACCTCTACTTGTCAGACAGGCCCCCTCCTTCTCGGTTTTCAAGTCCCGTTGAAAAACCCACTACTATTCAATAGCTTTCATCACCAGATGATCTGTGTTTTGAACCTGTATGCTTCACACATGTGAGTCGTCATATTTATTATCTGCATCATTTTTATGTCTATATTTTTGATTTACTTCATTTTGTATATTGCTTCATGTGTTGTCTGTTTTTCTGTCTGTACAGCACTTTGGTTGGCATTGTAGCTGTTTTAAGTGCTCTATAAATAAAATGGTATGGTATGTAGGTGCAGAAAAAAAATCGATTTTTCGATGAATCTAGATTCTTAGTCCTGGCGATTCTGAATCATTTCTAAAGGTCCATAAATCGATTTTAAAATGCATTTAAGTTTTATATTATTTCCGCTCTTACTCCCCATTCGGCCGCTGTAGAATTGAGCCATGTAGGCCACCGTACAGCAAGCTAGTTAGCCAGCTCCCTTTATCTGAATGGAGCCTGCTGCTTTGTCTTTAAAAATCATTTCAGATCCTGCAATGTTCTGGTTGTTTACAAGAAACGGAACATAAAATTGCGGTACAGTATTTTTGAAATACGACAAAATTCACGGAAGATGAAAGCGAAGCAGCCGACCAGCGAACTCTGCGACAAACTTCCAGGCTTCCCCAAAGGCTGTGAAGATTTCCCTCTCCATCTCCTGCTGTATCACAAAGGATTTATGATCAGACAGCTCAGTGGAAGGTGAGGGGTTTATGTTTATTTTTAATAAGATGGATTCAATGTACGTTATTCCTTCATGTAGATTTTTTTTTTTGTGAAAAAGCAGCACCACAACTTCATCATGAAACAACAAATGGGAGAAGCTCTGATGCAGCTGCAGCTCAAAGGTAACTGTGATTTCTCATATTATACTAAAACTTATAGACAAGTTGCACAACAAACAATGTAATGTGTCTTTTTAACAGGTTGAAGAGGACAAATGAGACATCTCCTGGAGCCAGTTCTAAATGATACAATTTATGGTTTATAAATTACAGTTCAGAAGTTTTTGTGCAGGTTTCCACAGGTTTTGAAATTTTGTTAATGATTTACTAAATATGAATCAATATGGTTAAGACTGAAGTCTGTATATTTCATATTAGGTTAAGTTTTGAAAATATAACAAATGTTAGAGCAATATGGTTAAAAATAACTGTGAAGTCTGTATTTTATTTTGAGTTAAAGGTTAATGTACTATTTATGGTAGGCTGAAGTCTGTTTACTTTTATATTTATATATTTTGAATTATTTGTCTGTGATGGACTGGAAACCTGTTGTACCCCTGCCTCTCACACAGTGATGGCTGGATATGGGCACCAGTGATACCCGTGACTCGTAAAGGAAGAAGTGGGTAGAGATGATGGATGGATGAATTATTTGTTCCTAAATTTTTTATTTTATTATTATTATTATTATTATGATTAATTCAGGCAACTAAGCTAACCTAATACTGGTAATTTAAGTTACAGAATTTTATGCACTCCTATATTTTTTTCTATTTTTGGTATAAATATAAAACAAATCAAAAAGATTTGATACAGTAAGGAACATAAAATTATTGTTTTAAATAAATGTTCTATTTGTTTACATTTTGTTTAATCTTTTCAGCTTGCCAGTTACATATATAATTGAAGCAAAATTTATAACCATTTCAATAGAAAAATAGTTTCCGAATCGGGGGAGAAAAAAAAAAAAGATTTTGAATAGTGTTGTGACAACAAAAATCGGAATCGAATCGGATTGCCAGACACAGAGATTCGCAACCCTAATGGTATGGTATATGTACATATGTACGTATGTATGTATGTATGTATGGATCGGTGGATATATGTACGTTTGTACGCATGTATGTACGTATGTATGTATATATGTCTGTATGTATGTATGGATC